>NC_092861.1:124036787-124054932 GCF_032062135.1 Pyxicephalus adspersus | reverse complement strand
TTTTTTTAAACTTCTTAAGGTAAATGATGGACCTTGTTGGAAGGACTTACTTCGCATAAAAAGTGCCCACAAACTTCTCTATGCTCTTGAAATTATTGAAGCTTTGGGCAAGCCAAACAGAAGGATTAGAAGAGAGTCAACTGTAAGATAATTTTTGGTTTGTTTACCTGTTGCAAAACTTAGCTTTTTCTTTTTTAAATTATAATGAAAAAGTTGTTTTTGTTTTTTTATTTTTTAAAGTAGGTAATATATAGTAGTAGTAGTAGGCGAGTAGGTAATATAAAGTGAATAGTGTACACTACTAAACTAATACATTTTTTAATCTTCCAAATATGTAGCACCAGATCTATGTACATAATGTCCCAACCAGCACCTCTTTTCAGTTTCCAGGTCCTAAAAAATATCAATATTTTCTGCATAATACACTTTTTGTCATCTTATAGCCAGTTTAGGTTTCCTCATTTATATTTCCTTAGTATGTGTCATGATGGTAAAAGCTAAGCTAGGTTTTCTAATGTATATTTTCTAATTATCTCAACATGTTATTATTTTTTATTGTTTTTTGAGAGTTTAGTTTTGCTTTGTGTCATTAGGATTTACAAGCTCCTTTTATTATGGGTATTTCTGCTGTTGTTTTTAAAAAAAAAAAAAAAAAAAAAAAAAAAAAAAAAGCCTAATCGAATGCTTAATTATTTGATAAATGTTAATGATCACAACATCAATCTTACAGGGTAGTTACAGTGATTTGTATCCAGACTCTGATGATTCTAGTGAAGATCAGATTGAGAACAGTAAAAATACATGGAGCTGCAAGGTAATATATGAATTTTGTTGTTACTTTTGGGAACCAGTGGCTGGTGTGAGTGTAAGCACACTGAACTAAGTGGTTGATCTGTACTTAAGTTTTGTGTCAGTTGTGAAATTGATTTATTGTGACCTTCTAGTAACTATACATTTTTTAATGGCTGGGAAGTGTTTACAATTGGTGCAAGTCACTGCAACCCATGCATTAAAATGCTATTCTGTTTCAGTTTTTTTTTTTTTTTGTAACTGTAGAACAGAATCTGTGTTGCTCAGTAAATATATAAAATATCACCTGTGTAATAGCCATTCCTCTTGACATGTTGGTCCAGTAAATTGATATGCAATGTGTGTTTAGTTTGTAGCTGCTGGTGGTCTACAGCAACTGATTGAAATTTTTAATTCTGGAATTTTGGAGCCGAAAGAGCACGAATCTTGGACTGTGGTGAGCTTGTCTTTTTCCGCTCTTCTATATCCATTACATAGTGATGTAATTTACACTTCTTCCTTTTTTATTTTAAAATGTATTTTTTTATTGTATATATTAGGGCAACAACATCATTATTCTGAAAATATTCGTATAGACATGTAGAAAATATAGGATAATACAATATAATATATCATTTGTTAATGAACCCAAGTTCATGGATGTGTGGACAAGCTAAAAAGGAAGTGGCAAATGGGGTGCAGGAACATTTTGTATGCATATCCTGTTGTGGTGTATTGCTATGGAGCTAGATAGAAAAGAATGGGAAAGGAAGGGAAGAAGAGATGTGTAGGGATCCATCAATGCAGGGGAGGGATAGGTTGCTCTCTCAAGGCTGTAAGGACCTGTTAATAAGGGGGAAAAATGAAAAGATCCCCTCAGGCTGTCTTCATTTGAAAGGCTTATAAATGTACATACAGCTTGTGTATACATTTATAAAGATGTTTTAAACCAAGATATGTGTGGGAAAGAAGTCTCACAAAAACACCTCTTAATGTCAATAGGGTGTATGGATTGTTTTGGGGCCTTTATTGTTTTTTTTAATACATTCCATAAATTTGTTTTCTTTACAGTCCATCAGGAAAACTCTGGTGTGGACTGGCCCACTGAATTTATTAGGAATTTCAAACATGGACCCCGCTGCCTTCACAGGGAAAGAACTCGGTGAGTACTATTTTTTTTTTCTTTTTCTCCTAGGTCTTATTTTCGGGGTAGGTCTTATATTAGGGCAGGTTGGGACAATAGTGATAGGTCTTTCGGGGTAGGTCTTACTTTCGGGGAAACACGGTAGTTTACTTTTGAAAGGTTTCATTTAATCAATCTTTTTGAATTTTTCTTTTCCAGAATGTGTTTTTTTCATTATTTTCTCTCTTTTTTTTTTGTCTGAAGGTATTTTTAGTTCTGGTTCAAGGAACGTGTATGATTCAGAGGTTGATGTCTGTTGCTTATACCTATGACAATTTAGCCCAGAGGTGAGTTATATTGTTTACTTACTATTCACTGTGGGCGGTGGCATGCAAGTGGGGTATAAGTCGTTTACTATTAGCAACTTCTGGAGGATATTTATTGTAAAACAAGGTATTATAGTTATTGATAGGTGTGCAGTGCTCTGCATGTCTTAGCTATTGGATACTTGTCTCCCATTGTTTAGATAACTTCTAAAGATCAGAGGTATATCACATGTAAAACTTGAGGACTCAGGAAATGTATTATCTAGACCAATGTTTCTCATCCAGGGTTCTTCCAAAGGTTGCTTGCTAGGGTTCCTCGATCAATTTGTGCCTCTCAGGGCAGTTACCACTGACACCAATGATCTTTTTGGCTATCAGTAAGAATGACATTCTTCCCACTGGCCAGCATTATAAGAGGCATTCTTCCTAGTGACCTCTGTACTAATATACTGTGAGCTGTCAATATTGTAATAACAGCAGAGATTCCCTTATGTCCCAACGCTGACACAAGAGTGGTAAAGTTTGATGCTTTTGAAGGTTTAGACCATTTCCTCCTGTTACCCTCTAAATCTGCACCCCATGGCAACCTGCTCTCCTCTGTCACAGAAAGAAGCAGTAGAGGACACAACCAAGCTGCAAAAAACAAATTTATTCCAGCTATGTTCTCACATAGATTATCTTCATTCTGTACATATAACATTTACCATTATGTTGTAGTAGTTTGGGCACTTTTCTATTTTCTGTAACCAGCCTATTCACCTGTAAGTAATAATTTTATAACAGCTAATTAGTAAATTCTTCCTTTAGCAGATGGCCTTAATAGGCCTGTTTTGTTGTTCTAAATGTTAAAACCTTAAATGTTAAAACCTTAACCTGTAAACGCTTTGTAACATGGTGTCCTTATTGCAGGGTGCTGAAAGCCCAGTCTGATCATAGGTCAAGACATGAAGGTAATCCATTTGTTTAAATACATTTTCTTCTCTTTTGTTTTCATTGTTCTGCTTACATCTTTGATTTGAGTTTAACTGCTAGAATTCATATAATCGACATTTGTATTTATTTATTTGTTTGAAGAGACTTGCCAGTCTCTGATTTCCTTCTGTTTAAGGTTACAACTTTTGTTGTTTAGGGAAAATCAGTATTTAAAAAACCAGACTGCTTTTTGCGTCAGAATTTGGCTTCTGCAGGTATGAAAGACAGCAAATGTTGCAAATCTGTATTCATGTTTACCTAATTATTTCCTAAATACAAGCAGTGTAAATACTTGAATCTGATTTAGTATCAGTCCCTTGTAATTCTCTCTAAAGCAGAGCTGATATTAAGAAAACTGAAAAAACAATTGTTATACTCATTTGCTAACAGAAAGCATGCTGATAGGGGAAAGCAGTAGGGTGACAAAAACATTAACTTTTCAGTCTTCAAGTCTTTGTATTTTTTTTTTTTTAGGCAAAAAAAAGAAATCTTTGCAATACAGCACACCTTTATGCCTTTTAAAAAATTGTTCCCATTATTGTTGAACTTTATTAAAAACTTAATAAAACAAATAAAACATTGTTCCCACTTACTCATGCTGTGCATTGTGGTAGGGAAGCCCATTTACTCACAGGCATGCTAACAAAGCACAACAGTCCTAAAATTGTACCTGCTTTATGTTTTACACTTCAAAATACTTTGGTGTGCTGGAAAATATGTGTTGCGATGCTGTTTAGAATGAATAGCACCGCATTGCAGCAACCCACAGTGTGTGCGTTACCACACACATTTCCACAGCCCATATGTGTAAATGGGCCCTAAAAATTGTTAGCCATGTCCAAAACTGTGCTAAACTATCATTTGCTAGTGAAAATAACATATATGTATTTCATCTGTGTATTTAGCTGTTTGCCTGGACTTGCGCTATAATGGTTTTAGGGCAAATAGCAGAGGTGTACAGTAATCAATAGCAGACTATTCTAATTCTGCTTTTATTATCTTGTCATTCTCAGGTTAAAAAAAAAAATAGTCTGGTATTGTGTGTATTCCGTTATTCTATACTGTGGGCCATTACAATTTCCTGCAAGTCTAGTCGTTTTGTGACTTTGTACGTCATTGCCTTATTCTTGCTTGCTTTTATGGAAGTCATAGCCATTTCAAAGCAGGACTTGTTACTATTTACATATTTCCTGTGTTTTTCGCTCTCTAGTTACACATTATTCAATGTGGCTCCTGGTTAGCTGGGCTCATTGTTGTTCTATGGTGAAATCTAGCCTTGCAGACAGCGATAATTTACAAGATTGGCTCAAAAAATTAACCCTTCTTATTCCTGAGGTAAGAGTTCATTATACATAGTGCCCATCATTTTAGATGAAACATAGCTTGTGAAATTAATTAAATAAAACATTGTAACTTTTTTATTTTTAAGTTTTTTATCTTCTTAATAAAGTTAAGTTGTGGGTCTTATAAATAAAATAGTTAGACATTTCTCCTACCATTACACAGGTCAAATGTAACATGACCTGGTATTTACTCAAACAAAAATGGTGTCAATCCTGCTTGACCTAATCAGTGGTCTATGATATTTTGTCCCCACAGATAACCATTTATCCCCCTGAGGCTTTTAAAGAGAACTCGCTGACCATTTAAACAGTTCAGGGGTTAATGCATTCAGTTTTGGGTTCATGAGCGGACTGAGATTGTTTAACTTCTCCTTTCTGCCCCTTCTGATTTTTCTCTCTCTCTCTCAATATTTAGTTATAATCTTCTGTTGTCTCCCCTCGCTAGTCATTTTGCAGCCCTGGCCTTTTGGGACTTCCAGGGTTCATATAGCAGATAGACACAATGTTTTGGCAATTTACATCATTTTCATGTGTCATGTTTAACCTTTGAAACTGATATATATTTCAGGATTACAGTAACATTTTCTTTAGATTTGTTTCATTGAAACATTCATAAATATATCAAACAAATATTTAGGAATCAAGGTTTCCTCTGAACCTAAATACATATACAGTTGTTATATTTTTAAAGCGGAACTCTGAACATACACATACCTGCCCGATCACAATTTATTTGCTCTCACCTGTTCTCACTTTATTGTAGGCACCACTATCTTCATCTGCTTCTTTTCCGGGTGTCAGATCTTCGGCCAACTTGATTGGCCAGGCTGGGATGTCAGGATAACGAAGTTCATTCTGTTCTGACAGCCCTGAACTGCACGTGTGTACTTGGAAAAAAGATTACAACAGGCAGTTAAGCATGTTTTTTTGCAGGCTGGGCATTGCCTGTCCCTTCTGCAATGAAAATCCTGCTTACTTGCAGAGTTGGAATGCAGGACTATAGTTCTGCTTTAAAGAGGGGTCTCCTCACGCAGCTTGCAGGTTTTAGCCAAACCTTTCTTTTTACACTTGGTGATATCAGAGTATGTAAAAGTACAGTGAAATAGTAGGATTCTATGTAGTAACCATTGAGGTTGACTTGTGTGGGCCCAGCAATAATATGAATTGGGGGGCTATGCATGTGGCAGCACTCTGGGCCACCACTAAATTATGCTTATTTGCTTGTGAACAGTATAATAATTTGCCAGAACTAGCAAGTACACACAATATTTAATTGTAGAATTATTAGGCAAAAAACGTCAATCCAAGTGAAGCAACATTTTTAATATGGGTAAAGGTGACCTATCGGTATACAAACCTTCTCCTTGTTTCACTTCTTGCTAAGTCATTGACCTAGTAGAACAAATATGCAGGCTGGTTATGACTTCCCTGGCTTAATGTCTATTCTGGGTCAGAGACATGGCTCACTTAGATAGTAAAGAAAGAATGGAGATGAAGGCCTCAGGATTTATTTCATTTTTGGAAGTCTCAGTTTCCCAATTCCCTTTCAATGAAGTGCGTTGGATTGACAACCTGACCATTGCCTTTTAAGCTGTTATATATGTGCATTTGGAAATGAACCGTAAAATTAAGTTCTGCTTTCTTTGAAAGACGGCAGTTCGGCACGAATCATGCAATGGTCTGTACAAGCTGTCCCTTTCTGGTCTGGATGGCGGTGACTCAATAAATCGATCATTCTTGCTTCTGGCTGCATCAACATTATTAAAGTTTCTTCCTGATGCTCAAGCACTAAAACCCATCAGGGTAAGTGAAAGTGTTTTTAGTACATGCTTTTATCTTGCCATTTTTAACCCCTACATCAGCAGTACCCTACGAGTGGTGCATACATCATACATGTCTTTCACCTCCCACCACTAATGCTTACAAGTTTGAGATTACTTCTTTCTTTTCGGACTTCGGTATAACTTATATCCATTAAGCTAATCAAGGCTTATCTAATTTTATTCCATCCATTTGTTGGAAGCATAAAGGTGAATTCCAGGCAACTCTGTACACCTGTAATACATATATGTTAATGTTAGCAAACGTTTGATTTTATTCAAGCAGTTAGGGTGGACTTATTCTCAGGATGAAATTTAACTTTTTCAGGAAAAACAGAATGGTTAGTTTTAGGAGTACCCTGAAAAGGTGCTTTTAAAAATAGAAAAAATAAATCCCCCTAAAAAATAGCGGTGTGTTTTCTGAGATTTGACTGTGCCTTGGCACAGGCACTGGAGGTTAGTTATTTAGTTAGTTATTTGTTTCTGTCTTGCCTTTTTGTTCGCAATATCTGTCATATCGGTCCTCAATAGCATTTATAACACCTCTAAATTGAATTGTCCTAGCTGTTTGGGCAGTATTCTGTGCCCCCCAACAGATGATAAAAAGATTTTTGTAAAAACTTATAAAATTATTTTCTTAAACACCTTTTAGGGACACTGGTCCTACTGCATACCAGTAGTAGGAGGGTTTTATCCCAGAGTGACTTACTAGTGTTTTTGTTTGCCTACAAATATCTCCTTTTTATATTGTTAAACAGTTAGCAGTTTATTTATCTTTCTATCTTGATTCAACCCCACATGGCCATAGACACTGTTCTTTTGCATTCTAAGAGATATATATGTACATGTTACTTTTTACTTACAGGTGGAGGACTATGAGGAAGAAACTATTCTACGACCTGGATGTAAAGAATATTTTTGGTTACTGTGTAAACTGATAGATAACATTCATGTGAAAGATGCCAGCCAGGTATAGTTGTATTAAAATTAGTTTCAGAAAATTTGTTACAAGAGGTGGGATATTGTTGTTATGAATAGAGCATTTGTTGGTTTATAATACTTCTTTTAATAAAGTTGAAACTTTAAATTCATGTTTACAAAAGATATAAATTTATTTGGTGTGCAACAATTGAATATGAAAACTGGGATATTACCTATCTATGAAGTATCAGTAAAAACTCTACTATACTACACACAGTCTATACCAGGCATGGGCAAAATACGGCTTTCGGGCCATATTTACAGGCTGTTGGGATTTTTAATCTGGCATGTCAAATATTAGTACAAAATTGTCCACTGGCACAAAAAGGGTGACCAGCAACACTGTTACCACTAAAATTGAATGACATTTGAATTTTTTTTTTTTTGTTTTACTTTCAGGTAGTGACTTTTAAACGTATAATAATATATCAGTTCATACAAACACTCTCCATCCATTTTATACTGGCCCGTCTTTCAAATGTTAAAACTAAGTGTGGCCCCTGAACCAAAAAGTTTACCCACCCTGGTCTATACAGACAGAAGAGCTGTTTGAATCACCCAGCAGTCACACCCCCTACAGGTTGCCTCCAGAAATCTATAGGGAGATAGATACAAAACCAGTCACCATACCCAAGGAGAGAGAACAGCAATGACTGGCTCAAGTCTCAGAAAACTCCAGCATAGATTACTGCTCTGGAGTATGAAAAAAAAAAAAAAAATAGGATTAAGTTAAAAAAATTCCCATGCCTTTTGTATTTAAACAATATTTCCTTGTCCCGGAGCTCAGATTTATACCTTCATCATCCTCTGCTTAACACCTGAAGTTAAAATACATGTCATACAGCAGTTGTACTAAAGTGCAGCTGGAGCTCATCCACTGCTGGAATAATTGAACTTTGTGGACCTCCTGTCCCTTTGGCATTACATAAAAATGTGTATAAAGTAATAATTATGACTTTTACAAAACATTTCCTGGTGGTGAGTCAGTCACTGTCATTTAAAACACATTTGCTGGGAAGATTTGCCTGCAGTAATTATCCGATTATCTGCATTATAAATTGACCATATAGTGAAGATCTGATGTCTCACATTTCTGAAAGTTTGTCAAGTACTAAATTTTGAGTGTTAATTTTAATTTCTTTTATCAGACAACATTGCTTGATTTGGATGCGTTAGCAAGACATTTAGCCGACTGCATCCGCAGGTATGCATATTTTACCTCTGTTGTTGTTGCTTTACCTCTGTCCTCTACCTGTATAATGTACTTGGTTATGCCACAGTTCACTAAAACATACAAACAAGTGAAAAAGGTCCATGGTACGTTACCCGTGGACTAACAGTATACATTTTTGTTTCTTCCTTTTAGCAGAGAAATCCTTGACTACCAAGATGGTAATGTAGAAGATGATGGAATGACAGGACTTCTCAGACTTGCCACCAGTGTTATTAAACATAAGCCCCCTTTCAAATTTTCAAGGGAAGGGCAGGTAAGGATTACTCATACATTTTGTGTTTAAATCTTTTCTCCTGCACTCTTGCCTAAGTATAACAAGAACTCTGTTTTTCAGGAATTCCTTAGAGATGTTTTTAATCTCCTGTTCATGCTACCCAGTCTTAAGGACAGACGGCAACCCAAATGTAAATCTCATTCTTCCCGAGCTGCAGCATATGACCTGTTGGTGGAGATGGTGAAAGGTTCAGTGGAGAACTATAGGCTGTTACACAATTGGGTTATGGCACAACACATGCAGTGTAAGAGCAAATGTATTTATCATATTTTAAATCCAGTGCTACTCTGCAGGCTTAGAATACCTAGGCTGTAGTAATAAAGAAATGAGAAAGCGGGCTAAGAGAGGTAGTGTGGAGTATTTTTTCCAAAGACAATTATTTTATTATGATGCATGAAGCCTGTTTTCAAGTGTAAAAAAAAAAAGTAGTAAGGGGACTTCATCTGTAACAAAAGCCTTAAAAAAGATGGTAAGGGCTTCATTTGTAATTCCCCTCGAGCAGTGTTTTTTTTTTTTTTTTGTTCCAGAAACTTTTTTTTTAGCCAGGTTGAAAGAAGCTATAACGGGGTGGTCAAAAAAGTGATGTATTTAGTGCTCCCAGTTGTTTGTGCCATAGGTATCCAGTAACCCCTATTATTCTGTCTTATTTCTTCCCCTCCGCTATATTTTGTTTCAACGTTTTAATGCCCACCCACTTAGTATGTCCATTTTTTCTTCCTTTGTATTATGTCCCGACTTTTCAGTTTGTGCACCCGGGGCTGGGAAGAACAATGGTAATGGTTATAATGTACATGTGTGTGTTTTATATTAGCACTAACAATTATGATTAAAAAATGTACATTATTTGGCCCTAAATGGAGGGTTTTTTTTTGAGATAGTATATTTGTCTCTTCTCCCTTACAATGTCCTAATAATATTCATATTGTTCAACAGCTTCCCATGCACCTTACAAGTGGGACTACTGGCCACACGATGATGTGCGGGCTGAGTGCAGGTTTGTAGGACTCACAAATCTTGGAGCGACCTGTTATTTGGCATCTACCATTCAGCAGTTGTACATGATACCTGAGGCCAGGCAAGCCATCTTTACTGCTAAGGTATGTTCCTTTACCTAAAAATAATGTTCCTAAGTGGGATATAGTATTTTTAATAGGCATTATTAGAAAAGGATTCATTGTGGTACAAAATGTTTTAAATTGTGTATTATTAAGCTAAAATACTTATAGGGTAAAGTATTAGTGAAGTTTGTTTGCAAATTCCTGTCAGCATTGCTGGAGGATAATCACATATTTGCTACTTGGGTTTTAAGCTTCTTAAGTAAAAACAATAAAAATACTCATTCCTTTTTAAATTAGCTTTTTTATTGTCTGGCTTACTTTGTTATATTCATCCTAAAGAATGATACGCCATTTAGTAGTATATACTTAAACAGATATCTCTTACCTCTTCTTACAGTATTCAGATGATATTAAACATAAAACCACCCTGCTGGAACTCCAGAAAATGTTTACTTATTTAATGGTAAGTGTTCTTGTTCTCTAGTATTTGTTTATAAACGTGTTTTACAGTTCAAGCATTGTTGCTCTTGCTTTTAGAAAGCCCCTCTGTATTGTGAGAATATTATGTGTATAATACAGTAAAGCTCGTGTTCACTCTAGGAAAGTGAATGTAAAGCTTATAACCCAAGGCCCTTCTGTAAGACCTACACCATGGACAAGCAGCCACTCAACACAGGAGAACAGAAAGACATGACAGAGTTCTTCACAGACCTTATTACTAAGATTGAAGAAATGTCTCCTGAGCTTGTAAGTTCTTCTATCTGCTTGTTATCACTAGAGTTTATTCTAATATGATTTGTGTTTAATGTGATTTCATTTCTTCCTTTGTCTACAGAAAAACACAGTAAAGAGTTTATTTGGAGGAGTCATTACAAATAATGTTGTGTCTTTGGTAAGATTTCTTTGAACTTTTCTGCCATACTTTAATCTAGCTCTAATATATTTTCTTTAACATTACCAAGTATTACTGGAAAATACAATTTAGTTAAAAAAAATTCTTGCATATTTATATTGTTGTATTTGTAAATTTTGCTGTTTTCTTCTAGGATTGTGAACATGTAAGTCAGACAGCTGAAGAATTCTATACTGTAAGATGTCAGGTGGCTGATATGAAAAACATCTATGTGAGTACTACATTATTGTATACATCCAACATCTAATGATTGTAAGCAGTGTTATTTTCTTTTGTAAGCCTGTCATCCTAACAATAAATAGAAATTTTTAGATTACAAATTTAGTCTCCTATTTCCAGTCCCCATACATAGAGGAACTTGGAGCAGAGCAAGTCAAATGAGCTCTGTGGCAGCAGATGTTATACCAAGATGCTCTTGTCTATATTTATACCATACTCCACCCCCTCCCTCCCCTTTACCTTTAGCAAAGAGCACCAAACACTACAGCAACAAGATACTTCTTTGTACAGAACCTTAAATATTTCAATCTCAAGCCAACCCCCTACATGTTGATTCTTCTCAAGTAACCACTGTCGTTTTTACTGCTATCTGCGTCATGCTAGGGGGCATTCACTCGTTTTGTGTTAGTAGCTCTTTACAAAGTGTAGAAAAATCCAGATTTTGAGTTGTCACTGTAGTAGAGGTTGAAGCTTTCAGTGGGGACACTTAAAAGCAAAATGCTTACAGCAAAAAAGATTTCTTCTTACTTCGATATATACTTATAGAATAAGAAGAAGGAAGTGATATTTCCTCAGTGGGGCTAAAGACAGAATGTGTGTTTCCTTGATTTTGGAATAAGAAGCATTATCTGAATACTATTTTTTTCACTTTAGGAATCACTGGATGAAGTCACCATCAAGGACACATTGGAAGGTGACAATATGTACACATGCTCCCAGTGTGGGAAAAAGGTGCGAGCGGAGAAAAGGTCTGTAAAAAATAAAAATAAAAAAAGTGATTCTTTCCAAATGTTAAATCTTGCATTTGTATTTAGATTTGCATTTCTTTATATTTACAATATTAATCAGAATGATACCTTTTTCTCTTTTGTACTTTTAGGGCTTGTTTTAAGAAGTTGCCAAGGATATTAAGCTTTAATACAATGCGGTACACTTTTAACATGGTCACCATGATGAAGGAAAAAGTCAACACACACTTTTCTTTTCCTCTTCGATTGGATATGACACCCTATACTGAAGATTTTTTAATGGGAAAAAATGACAGGATAGAGGGTAATGTGTGATTCTCTGACCATTGAATGGCCATGCTGATACTTTCAGGATGGCCTTTTAAGTTTACTTTAGAGTCTTAAAGCTTTTTTGGATAGACCTAGGGAGGGAGCTCACTTTATTTCTTGTCACAAAGAGACAATATGAGATTGAATCTTTCCCAATAGAAAAGTAATCTCCACTTTTTTTCACCAGAAAAAGTGTCCCTATTGGAGAATTTACCCTCCTGCATGTTTTAATGACAACTATAACATTTTGTTTTTGCTGATATTATTTGTCAGAACAAATATAGAGAGTATATCTCACAAGAGGGGGGCACAGACAGCATACCTGAGGTCTAACCCTTCCCTACTCCATCCAGTACTAAAAACAAAAACAAAAAAAACGGTTAATTTATTATTATTATGGAGGAAAAGCTGATAATGGTAGCAATCAGTTAAGTTCCCTTTGTTCATCAGGTTTGATGGTTGCTCTGGACAGCAACTTTTCCCCAACTTTTGTAAATCCACCCAATAGGACTGTATTTGTAAATTTCACTGTAGTACCACAATAGCAGGCCAGGGCTTCTGTAGAAGGGCATTACAGATGTGTTTTGATATATAAAAACTTTTACCTCTGTGCTGAAAGTCACAAGCTATAATTTCTTCACTTTGATACATAACAGACTGTGCTTTGTAAAAAATACTTATTTCAAATGCTTAAAATGTTTTTGTACTATGTTATAGCATAGATCTTTCGCCTTGAACAACACTTACATAAATCTGTACAACTCCTTCTTTAGCAGCCCACAGTGCTGATCTTGCATGTATTGCACTAGTTATAACTATACCCAGACCCAAGGCTAAAAAGCTACTGTCTAAACTCTGACCTTTCACGCTGACATAGTTAATGATTTGTTTTTTTATTTTTTTAGGTTTCAAAGAAGAAGGAGAGGAAGTAAAAGAGACTGAGAGTTATGAGTACGATTTAATAGGGGTCACTGTTCATACCGGTACTGCTGATGGTGGACACTACTACAGCTTCATTAAGGACATTGTGAATCCTCATGCATATAAAAACAATAAATGGTACGTTCAACTTTTTTTAAAATATAAATAGTCTTGTATTTAATTTACAGTGCTGTTCAATATGTTGGCACTATATAAATCCTTTTGTATTAATAATAATAATAATAATAATAATAATTGTGTGGTATTTACCTATGTGGTAGTGCATAGATAGAGTTCCATTTTATTATAGATCATGCATAGGATTAGACCTGTGTTGGGACAAATAACATAAGTGTTCATATAATCTCCACTGGTTACATCTGAACAAGTTTCTCCTGTCACCTCATTTGCTGTCTACCAGTAGTTTGTTTTTAAGGAACCTGAACTCCCATTAGAAATGTTCTGAAACCCTCAATCACAGGTGGATAAATGGGTCTAGAGATGAGCAACATAAATAAAAAGACTTCTGGGACTTAAAATAGAATATGGTAGTCATGGTGTAAATATTTGGAAAAATGATGTAACTCTTACACCCTATATTTTTGTGCTATTCCATTTCTCAGGTATCTTTTCAATGATGCTGAAGTGAAGCCATTTGATTCAGCTCAACTTGCTTCTGAATGTTTTGGGGGTGAAATGACAGTAAGTAAATTGGATATCTGGACAGTAGTTTATCTTTTCCAAGTGTTAAAAGTTTTGCTGTTTTCTAGGCTTAGGATTATTGGTAGATGTAATACCAAAAAAAGCAGAGCAATGTTTAAAATAAGAAAAAAACATTAAATATAATTGGTTGTTTTGAATTGTTACAAATTTTCTACTTACGTACCTGCTTTTTTTTGTACATATAAATTATATAGGTAAAGAGTTATAGATTTACTTGTTTTGTCACATCATTGATCATTTTTCTTAGGACCTTATAATTATTCAATCACTGAATGTTCTGTGTACAGAGCAGCAGATGGTGGAAATTACGACTCAAGATGTAAATTTATATATCTGTTGCATTATCTGCATTTTTTTTTACTGCTTCTTATTAGTATTGTCATGTGTTTAGCTTGTTTAAGGCTGGGTCTACACTGACGTTTTTAAAAACCCATGTAAATGTTACTACTGCGTTTATATACGTTTTCATGCACTTTTGCCTTTAAAACGCTGAAAAACATCTATGCTGCGTTTTCCCTTTTTTTTACGCAGTTACGTTTCAAGTGCTTATAAACATGTGAAAACGCCCCATTGAAATTAATGGAAGCATTTACCCGCGTTTTTCAGCATTAACCCCACATTTTAATTAACTAAATGTTGCAAGCAACGTTATAAATTAAGCTCATAAACGTGCCTCAAGGAAAAGTACTATGGTAGATTAGCCCATTAGAATGCATGGGAATTTCAAACATGGACTTTTAAAGCCTCAGGTTAAACGCCGGGGAAACCGTCCGTGTAGACTAAGCCTAAAATAACAGTTTTCGATACAACTCATCGTTCAAGAACTGCAGTTGTTAGACAATTATATAAACTAAGATGCTGTATAATGATTTTACTTTCATGTGGTCTTATCTAGTTTACATTGTACAGTAAAATGTTTTTTTTTCTCTCTCCTTAGACAAAGACATATGACTCTGTAACTGATAAGTTTATGGACTTCTCATTTGAAAAGGTACCTGTGTATGAAAAAAACATAAACATTAGGCTTGGTAGAATGATGCTTAAAATTGGAAACTGATAATAGACAATAATCTTATGTCCATAGACTCATAGCGCTTACATGCTGTTTTATAAACGCGTGGAGCCAGAGGAGGAGACCAGCAAGGAAGTGAAGTTTGATGTCTCATCAGAGCTCTTAGAGGTATTTATTTCATAAATTGTCAAAACATTATGCCACTGTGCTTAGCCAGCAGAGGCTTTGATACCAATGTGCTTGTGGTTTAAAATATGTATTTCACTTTTTATTTTTAATTTATCAATGGCATTAAAATGCCCTTAACTTGGCCAATAGGGGGTATCACTTTTTCCCCTTAAATATTTTTCATAATCCTAAACCACATTATTCACATGTATTCACGATTGATATGTAAACATTATTTTGCAGTGGATCTGGCACGACAACATGCAATTTCTACAGGACAAAAACATTTTTGAACATACTTATTTTGGGTAAGTGTGTGTTTTGTTTTTTTGTTTTATTAAGACTGAATAGTGTTTTGATCATGTAAGGGAGTGAATTGATAACCTTGTGTTTTACAGGTTTATGTGGCAACTGTGCAGCAGTATTCCCAGCACCTTACCAGATCCTAAAGCAGTGTCTTTAATGACAGCCAAGGTAATTTCTGCAGATTTACTTGTAGCAGATGTTTCACCCTTAAATTAAAGATAAAAAAGTCCTTTTATGTATGTTTGTACACATTACAAGGATTTTAGCCATTACCCGTTACTGCTTGTTTATTAAGCTCACAAGCAATTCCAGTTTTTATCATCCATACGGAGTACAAATTGGAAGAATATGTTTGTTTTTATTATTAAATCAAGTGTAAGTAGCTGCTATGTTAAACCTCTTGCATCAGTGATTTTTACTAACCCATAAAAAGGTATGCAAATAAACAATTTATAAAATAGGCTGGCTACAGAGTAAAACATTACTGTTTTATTACAAAACAGCTCAAGTAGCAGTCCTAACACTTGCTTAACCAATATTTAACGAGTGCAGGATTTAAAGGTATTGTTACTTTCAGCCATTAAGGAATCATTGTCTTATTCATAATGTTGTTCTTTTGCAGCTTAGCACATCGTTTGTTTTGGAGACCTTTATCCATTCAAAAGAAAAGGTGTGTAATAAATAGCTTGTGTTTTTATTTCTTCTTTTAACCGTTGATCACTGGAAACCGTGTACAATAGGGAGGAAAAAAGAAAAAGACAGGCTTTTGCTAGCTTAATATTTGTTATTAAGCGTTTGTGTCGGGATTAAAACTTGTTTTTTGTATGTTTTATTATTGATTAAAACTTGTCACATGTATGTTTTATTATTAATTTGCTATCCTCTATACTTATATAGTTCATATGTAATGTAGTATGTAAATATGAAGTAATACACTTTTAATGCAACATTACCTTACTATTGTCCTGTTTTTCAAAAAAACATTGACACAAACGCTTTAATAACATACAAATATTAAGCCAGCAAAACCCTTTATTTTTCTTCTTTCCTCCCTATTGCCCATTACATATTTCAGGCTTGGCAAAATATAACCTTCCTTACAACAATATAGTGAACAACGGATCCCCTCCTTTCCATGTGTTACTAGAAGCCGTGCATGATATACCTTCTCCACCCACCGTCTTAAAAAAACCTGTCCACAGATCCGTATTTACATAGATCAGAGGGGTGCCACTCCACATTTGGTTTACTTCTGCCAGCCCACGAGTTTTATTTCTTGCCTTCCTCTGTATAGTACAGTTCCCTGGACCTTTTAAGGCTTGCTTGCTGCCTCAAGACAAAACACCAAAGATGTTTATGGGGCTGTACTGCATGGGAAAGGAAGACTTGCTTCTGACATGATTTAGGTTTTAGTCTTGGAGACACTGTCACTTTGCCCATCCATGGAAAAGGGAATAGAAAATACAGTATTTTGTTACACATGTCTATATGTACAAAACCATAATGTCCTTTTTATGCAAAATAAAATATCACTGCAAATTGTGTATATATAAAACATCTAAACAGTAGCTGCCTATTCCTCCCCAGCAATCCCACCCCTGCTACTTTTAATATTTGTTGCTCTGTTGGTGCAGTCAGTTAACAAAAGATTTCAATATACAAGGAAGAAGCTAAATAGCCCCCATTGCAAAGTACAGCCAGCACAAGACTGACATATGTATGTCCCCCAGCAACGCGACCACAATAGAGTGTACATTATTTCTCTCTCTTTCAAAACAAAAATTTCTTTATATCAGCTGTTACACATCACAGACAAATCCCCCTTACTGTGCATAAGGCTATCATTTCCTGGCACCCAGAAGCACAGCTAACTTCAGTGCAATGCATGTCTGTGAATATTGCAGTGGCAGAATACAGCACGGGTTAAAAATCTCATCATCTATGATAGGTTTCTTTTGAAACAATTATATTAGGATTTTACTGCCTATAGGACAGGTACACTTTATCTATTAAAGTTTTACATATTATGCACAGGTACCAAAAGCGCTCCACTCATGTTGCTCATTTTGTGATGTATTTGTAACTACTTACAAAGGTTGGCTTTGCATGAACTGTAGTGCTTACAGGCTTTTCACCGCTTTTCTTATTTAACTGTTCTGTTGCTTAAATACATGACTTAGTGATTGTTGAATAGCTATGCAATTTTTTCTGTCTCCCCTTTTAGCCCACAATGCTTCAGTGGATTGAATTGCTGACGAAGCAGTTTAACAACAGCCAGGCAGCTTGTGAGGTAAGATCTGTATAACTTGACTTGTCAAATTAGCTGTTTTCCAAGAAAATAGTAGCTGACAGGCTGTTTCTGGTTTCTGTAATTCCCTGTACAGCTGAAGTTTGATTGTGAAAAAGCAAAACTATGTGCACACACTAGATAATTGTCACCGGAGATGAACAGTTGTGATCGTTTTAGGGAAATGTCTAGCGTATGTACAGCAGTCTACTGGTGGTGGATCTCTAGTCTACCAACTGTGGTAACTGTTGTATTTTACTATGGGGGGGTCACAGTGGGGTGTCTTACTCATCCTCCCTATTCTATAGAACCGCACAGCATTGTGTGCCCATTGCCTATTCATTCTGTCACTAGAAAAGATAATGAACAATTGTTTCCTGCACAATTTTATTTTTTGAGTACTTAACTTAGTGAAGTGGCTCTCTTAAATTATCTGGGCTCTCCACTGCTTTAAACTGTACTGTCCATTTATTACTGACAACAGGAGAGAAAGTAAGTACTTTATCAGTGTGGTGTTACTCATTCATTGTCCAGTCACAGGATCAAGGAGGTTCTAGACATGGCTGTATTGATGAACTAAAGCTACGTACACACGTCAGATTTTTATCGCCCGATAAT
>NC_092861.1:124028095-124036531 GCF_032062135.1 Pyxicephalus adspersus | reverse complement strand
ACGACAAAAATTGGAAGTGTGTACGCAGCTTTAAACATAGTCTACTAGGGTCACAAACAGAGCAGAACTGGATTGTGCTGTGTATGGTGGTGGCCTCTGAACGGGACTAGAAGTCTGCACATAACTATGATACCATTCATTTAATCAATAAAACAGCTATTTATATATGAAGATGATTTGTTTGGTTTTTTAAAGTTAATATTTTTTACTAGTTTTATTTTACCCCTTTTAAATTTTCTCATTTTTTTTTTTTCAGTGGTTCTTAGACCGAATGGCTGATGATGACTGGTGGCCAATGCAGATCCTTATCAAATGTCCAAATCAGATTGTGAGACAGGTTTGTTTACCTGCTTTATAATATTTAATATATAAAAAAGTTTAAACAAGACACCTTTACACGGTTACAAGCCAGTTCTTTTGTGGTGCACAAGCCACAAATACTCATCATTTATATCTCTCTCTCACTCACACACAATAGAGGCAGGTGATAGATTCAATTAGTCTTAAGTCTTCTTTTTCAAGTACGAGTTTTTCCATTTAATTTCCATGACAGTCACTTTCGTGGTTGAGTATTAATATTAGAGCTACGATAAGTATTTTTTCTGACAGCTTAAATTTAGAGTTTTGCAAACATTTAAAACCAATATTTCTGTGTTTCTAATAGATGTTTCAGCGTCTTTGCATACATGTTATTCAGAGGCTGCGATCTGCACATGCGCACCTTTACCTGCAGCCAGGCCTAGAGGATGGGTACGTATCCAAATATTATCTCAGAGCAAATGTGGACCCTCAGATTTTTAGTTTTACACAGATTGTCCCAGATTACACAATTTTCCCTTTTATCTGGTTGCAGTTCTGTTGAATTTATCATTTATCTATTCTGCTTTAACTTTTGGAAACATAATTGTGTTGCAAATTGATGCCGGTATTCCAAATATTTCTGTACATAGTATCTGTTAACTCTCTGTACCCAACCTGCATCCCCATCTGCTTGTAGGACAAGTTGCCTTGTACAAAAAAAAAGGTTCTCTTTATTTTACATTTTTATTGTAACGGCAAACTTTCAAATTTTTTTTTTCTAAAAGATCAGGGTAATTATAAAAAAAATCCTATTTTTAAGTAGTGTATACTCTTTTTGGATTTCAATTCAGTTAAAATTATATATGTTCAAATTAAATATGAGATAAACATTGCAGTTATACATTTAAAATATGAGATGCTGTCAGCCAGCTGAGAATTTATCCTTTTTGTGCAGACAGAACAGAATGCTGTAAAATTACAATGCTTTCAAATTTAATGCGAGAAAAATTTGTGCATAAAACCACTACTGCACTTTTACTTTAACACACAGAAAATTAATGTAACTCTATCATTTCCAAGGTTGTATCGGGGGTTAGGTGTAAATACATTTAGAAAGCTAAAGACCAGATTTTTTTTATTATGTCCTGACATAATAAAAAAACTGGTCTTTAGCTTTCCAAATGTATTTACACCTAACCTCTGATGTAAATACACACAACAGATTCCACCATTTATTTGCGCTTGCCCATGAAAATAGTAAGGGTGTACCTAATTTTTCCAGATTGTCTTGATTCAGTAATGGCACAGTGTGATGTGTCATACGTTGTTCAATCTATTTATTTATTTTATGCATACCATTGTTTCTGATTTTATTTCCAGCTCTGACGACATGGATGGGCCAGTGGAGGACATAGGAAGCCGTTCCTGTGTTACTCGCTTTGTAAAAACATTGCTTTCTATCATGGAGCATGGTGTGAAGCCTCACAGTAAACATCTGACAGAGTACTTTGCCTTCCTGTATGAATTTGTCAAGATGGGAGAGGAAGAGGTAATTATATCTATATACATTTTGCTCAGTAGCAAATTAATTTACATTACCTAAAAAGTTTAACTCAAAATTTATTTTTCAGAGCCAGTTTTTGCTGTCCCTACAAGCCATATCAACCATGGTACATTTTTACATGGGAACCAAAGGGCCTGAAAATGTAGGTAGACCGACTAAAGTAACACGTGACTATTTAAACTGCAGTAGCAAATCGAGCATGATGACTTGTATGACTAGTTTAAAATGTGTAGATTTTTACTTATTAGTTACAATATCTTTAAGTTGTGTTTATTACTTAATAGCAAACAATAATTTTATTGGAACTGTTAAGATGAACTGACTCAGACCTTTGCTCTAAACTGAGATTTTCTCATCTCCTCACTCCTAAGCTCATCAGAATCTGCAAAATGTTGCAACATTGTTAAAGGGGGTCCATTGTGAGAGAGAAATGAATACTGCCATTGCTTGCCTTTGTTTTATTATTCTAGTAACCTAGCGATTTGTGATGTTTTTTTTTTTAATAAGTATAGAGATAATATCTCTTTCACAGGTCCAGATAAAGCCAAAAAAATTTGCTTTTTCAGAAGAAGGCAAGATTTAGACTTGCTCATTCTTCTCTCATGAAGATTTGAAGATACAAAGAAGATACACAGTGGTCCACATGCACAAGAATCTAATGTTGCAGTTTAATCCGACACACTGATCAACCTAACAGCCACTCTTTCTTTTTACTATAAATAAAGGTTTACCAAGCAGTGTTCTCCCTTGTTAGGCATACAACACTATTCCATTCTTTTAACAAACTTGAAGTGATTTTATTCTGCACTGTGTACACATTTGCTGTTTGTGTCCTGTGTCTCAACCTTTGTGATGTTTTTTCAAATATTCACATAAATTCAAAATCACATGATTTCAGAAATAGACCAAATTTACATAAAATGAACCTCAAAACACTATTATTTCACTGCAGCATTAAAATATCCCCTAGTAGTTGAAATGGTTTTCCCTGCTCATGTAGAGGCTTTTTTTTTTAACCAGCCTAGTCCTTTGGCTGCTGTACTGAAATGCATTGGTGTAAACCAGTCCTGAAACCAATTTGAAAGCATACATTGTTGTTTCAGCCACAGGTTGAAGTATTGTCTGAGGAAGAAGAAGGAGAAGAGGAGGAGGAAGAAGATATTCTGTCTTTGGCTGAGGAAAAGTACAGGCCAGCAGCACTTGAGAAGATGATAGCTCTCATAGCGTTCTTAGTGGAACAGTCTCGTTCAGAAAGGTAAACTGACAAATCTTCTAATACTTTCTTACTACAGCAGCTTAGAATAGCAGAAGATAGGCCTATGTTTTTAAATGTTTGCTATTAGATATTGCTAGTGTTTCAATTAAATGTGACCAGCCTTTTCTGACAGACAGTGAAAGCACTTTATGGTGGTCCCAGTAGCCTGGCATCTGCTTAATTTTTTTTTTTTTTTTTTTACATTTCTATTCTGCTCAGGCAGTCATCTTACTTAGTTCACGTTTTACAGTTAGTGTCATCCTCCATGGTATTTTCAGTTTGAATCACTCTAGTTCCTAAGTGAAATAATGCAAGTGCTTAAGTTCACCCAGTTCTACAACATCAATTTTGAGTGGGGTTTGCCCCTTTAAAGCTTCACCTTTAGTGAAGTTGTTCTATAAGTAGCCTCTCTGCTGACTGAATCCAGTCATGCCTAGTATCGGACTTTGTGTAGAAAACAGCCATGTCCCCCTTCTGTGCACATGTGCAGCATCCTATTTACTCCTATGATAGTCCGCCACGAGTTTGACTCGCTTAAAGGAATGAACATGGATGGGATGCAGTGTTCTCCCCAGCCCCTTTTAGCCGGGTGCACCACCCGGCACTTTTCAGTAACCACCCGGCTGTTTTTTGGGTGGCTACTGAAGAGTTGGGTCACAATACAGGGACAGCCACCCGCCTAAAATTTCTTCCCACCCAGCTTAAAAAAATTTCTGGGTTGAGCACTGGGATGCATTGCTTAGGTGCAATAGAATAGGAATTAGGCTGGGATGTTTTCTTAAAGATAAAATAGCACAGGCGAGGACAAAACATTAAGGATTGGTCTGCATGTGCAAGGTGTGATTGAAGGATTTACTTAAAGAACAACTTCAGCTTCAATAAGTTAGTTCTGACAATTAACGTACATGCAATTATTCTCTTCTTCTAGGCATCTCACATTGTCCCAGAATGACATGGCTGCGCTAACAGGTGGAAAGGTAATAGTATTGTCTGTGTTTAATTTACATGCATGTGCATGGGAAAGTTGTCTTGTCAACAGACAATTGATTATATTTTTTGTTACAGACTTACCATATGGTGTGTATGTGATTCCATAATTAAATATTTCCTTTTAATTTGTTTTTTTTTTTTTTTAGGGCTTTCCTTTTCTGTTCCAGCATATACGGGATGGAATTAATATCCGACAAACCTGTAACTTAATTTTCAGCCTCTGTCGATACAACAACCGTCTAGCTGAGCATGTAAGTGAACAACTGTGAACAGAATAGATAGAGTAAATGAGAATAGATAATAATAGCAATCTTTGCCTGATTAAACGTCATAATTTTATTGTCATGGATAACACGCAAACCATCAGAATGTTTTTCTTGTATTAAATCAGTATGTGCTTTAGTATGGTTAAAGTAAGTGTTGTACATCAATCTTTTTAAGGTTTTTATTAGCTGGTTGCAGAAATGTTATTTTCTTTTCAGAACATTCTGGACACAAAGCATTAAATAAAGATGTGTTATTTCGTACATAAGACGTGAATGCAATGTTTGCTTATTTACATGTCCTTTCTCTTTTTAGATTGCATCAATGCTGTTCACATCTATAGCAAAACTGACGCCAGAGGTAGGCAGCACATATTTAAACTAAACTAAAAGTTTGGAAAAGTTTTGAAGTTTCATTCATTATTTGGCTAATCCAAGAAATGTATTATTCAGTCTTCAGACCTGATAAAATAAGATTAACATTTCCCTCTTAAAGTTTTTCTTTTGAGTCATACACCTCTTCTAGAGGTGTAACTTCTTGACTTTAAATTGCAAACACAGTGCAAAGGAGAGGATATGTGAGATCAGATTTTAGACAGAGCAGAAATTAGTCAGATTTCAGCTGGCCGCTGGGAGTTTTGATTAACCCAGTAAAATACAACTATATATCTATCTTGTTATTATTGTGTCACAGGAAGTCTTGTACCTATAGAAAATACTGCCACCTGCAGGCACTGATGATAATTTCTAATTGCGCCAACGGGCATATGGTACATAACTTTCTCAGTGGAAGGTTAATAGGAGAGGCTTTAACAAATCCTAATCTGAATTTTGTTTCCCTTGTTACCCAGTATTTTGACCTGAAACTAAGTCTCCCCATCAATCTTTATCTCCCGGTACCCCTTGTCAGCATGAAGGTGTTCTTTACTTGTTCAAGTGAAGAAACTATTATGGCTCCTGGTACATATTTAGACTTCTGTTTTCTCATACTTTTGGATGCTCTGATAGGTGATGCAATTCATTTGCTTTAGTACTGTGAGTGAGTTGACTGAATTCTAAAATGTAGTCACTGAACATGCTATATTGCCTGAAGGACAGTTAGATCTTCATTGTTCTGCACATGAGGCTTTACTTCCAAGAGTGAGCTGCTGTCCAAGGACCATGTGAATGCTCTGATGCATTTGGTATTGAAAAGGTTGCTTTTTTTTTTTTTTTCAAGTTCTAGTTTTCTGTGTGGGAAATATTACTTTATAACAAATATATAAATAGGATCATTAGGGGAAGAAAAAAATGTGCCACATCTACAAGTACAATAAAAAAGCAAGGGAACGCAAATCCATTGGGACTTCAAATTGACACCGGTTACACACAATATATAATGATATAACAAAACCAATAGTAATCAATAATAACAATAGGAACAATAAAGTTCTGATGGGTTCTTTTTAACAGATTTGTATAGGTTTTGATGTTAAACCGTGGGCAATATGGGATTTCAATGTGTCTGTTAAAGGTTTAAATAAAATACAAATTTCAACTGTACAATTGCTTTATTAGAACTAGGGCAAACTGAGTGGTTGGCCTTCAGTTTTGTGTTTGAGTGTCCAATCTTTCTGTAATATATTCTGAAGGTACAAGACTTCTTGTATGGTACCCATAGGCGTGTCACATTAGAAAATTATCATATATATGTCGGCACTTTTCTGACATCACATGGCCACATGATGTGGCAGTACTGCAATCTCCGCATGTATACAGAAAAGCATATCATTTATATTGACTGTTTTTTAATATTATTGTAATATTGGCTATTTCAGGCTGCTAATCCTTTTTTCAAACTGCTGACTATGATCATGGAGTTTTCTGGTGGACCCCCAGGAATGCCTCCTTTTGCTTCCTACATCTTGCAAAGAATATGGGAGGTAAAGTATTTTAAGTTATGAATAATTTTTGTTATATTTAAATAAGCTTATAATCATTTTTGCTGATCAGTAGTGTGTGTAGTCGCTTACTTGTTGCTGTACCAATATTTTAGGTGATCGAGTACAACCCATCTCAGTGTTTAGACTGGCTAGCAGTTCAAACTCCCCGAAATAAGCTAGCACACAGTTGGGTGCTTCAAAATATGGAAAACTGGGTGGAACGTTTTTTGTTGGCACACAATTACCCCAGAGTGAGAACATGTAAGTACATTTTTAATTCTTTGTTTATTTTTTTGTTTAGCTCTTTAAATCTTTGGTTTTAAATCAACTAAATATGTTTTGCATGTTTTAAAAAAAAAAAGATATTCAAAGTCTAAGTTTCCTTTAGAAAACATCCACTACCTGACCAGTATGTTGTACAGATAGACCATTGTTCTTTGTGACGTGGTCTCTTTGCAGAGATCCAAAACGTCCTTTGTGGAATCAGACCTAGAACTGTGCAGCTGTCGTTTATCTCCGTGTATGTTGGTCTTTAGTGACATCTCTGCTTCCACACTGAGAGCAGGGGTCTTTTCAGCTACAGCTACATGCTGTTAGGGAACAATCTTTACTATGTCTGCTGTGGCGGATTTCAGATCCACAAAGTTTTTAATGCTTCTTCTAAGGGATCTATTTCAATGCAAACTTGCCAAGTAAAAGACAATAAACATATTAAATTGCAATAAATTGGCATTGAAATGTCCATGGATTCCTCTGGGTTTCTCTTATAGGCATTCTGAAGCTCCTAATAAAGTCTTCAGTTTCCGTGGACTTTTGCAATTAAGTTTAAGTTAAATACCTGTCAAACCTTTAAATATAAATAATACTTATTGTTTTGTTACAGCTGCGGCCTACCTGTTGGTGTCACTTATTCCAAGCAACTCCTTTCGTCAGATGTTTAGATCCACACGCTCTCTTCACATTCCCACACGAGACTTGCCCCTCAGTCCAGAAACTACAGTGGTACTACATCAGGTGTACAATGTCCTCCTGGGTCTCCTTTCCAGAGCAAAGCTCTATGTTGATGCTGCTGTTCATGGTACCACCAAGTTGGTGCCCTATTTTAGCTTCATGACTTATTGTTTAATTTCCAAAACTGAAAAACTCATGTTCTCCACATATTTCATGGATTTGTGGAACCTTTTCCAACCAAAACTATCTGAGCCAGCCATAGCCACAAACCACAACAAACAAGCGCTGCTATCCTTTTGGTACAATGTCTGTGTTGACTGTCCGGAAAATGTGCGCCTTATTGTTCAGAACCCTGTGGTGACCAAGAATATTGCCTTTAACTATATCTTGGCGGATCACGATGACCAGGACGTGGTGCTCTTCAACCGCGGCATGCTCCCAGCATATTATGGCATTCTTCGGATGTGCTGTGAACAGTCTCCTGCCTTCACCCGTCAACTTGCCTCACATCAGAACATTCAGTGGGCCTTTAAAAATCTTACGCCACATGCCAGTCAGTACCCTGCGGTAAGGAAAAATGATGAATGGTATTATTTATGAAAGGAACAATTTTAAATAAAGTTAATTGATCATAACTGAAATCAGCTTAGAAATAGTGCAGTCACCCTTTTAAATAAAAGTGTGTTTTTTGATTCATGAGTATTTAAAGCAGTAGGCAAACTTTCTTTGCAGCAATCCCTTCTTCTCATCTTTTGAAATGGAAAGAAGGTTAAACGGGATCATGTGACTTGTTTTTAGATAGAAAGTAGATTTATAGAACAATATTTTATAAATAAAGTGCGAGTGCTTCCTGTAATAAAAAAATAACTGATAATGTTGATACTTCTCTGACTCTCACAGCGTGCATTTTAAAGGTTTGTGACTCTAAATGGTTTATATTCAAACACAGCCAGGCAACAAGCATGGTTAGGAAGCTAGCATTAACCCCCCTAGCAGTATTCCCGAGTGTGACTCGGGGTGGAAAAAATTGCAAAAAGCGGTAATCCCGAGTCACACTCGGGGTACCTTTGAGGGTCTCTCTTACCTTATCCCCGCGCTCCAGCGGCAATCTCACAATCCCGCTGTGATGGCGGGGCGCTTCTCCATCAGGGGGCGTGGCCGGGCGGGAAATTTAAAAGCAGATTACAGAGT
>NC_092861.1:124001856-124027236 GCF_032062135.1 Pyxicephalus adspersus | reverse complement strand
TTTTTTTTTTTTTTTCTTTACACATTTTGTTCTGACTCGCCTACATTTAGTGGATTTAAACTAAAAGTTAATTTGGACTTTTGGAGTTTGCAGCAAAAGTAGACAAAATGTACAGAACATTTGTAATTCAATATGTTTTCTTGTGCAGGCTGTTGAAGAGCTGTTCAATCTAATGCAGCTCTTTGTAGCTCAGAGACCAGACATGAGAGAGGAGGAGCTGGAAGATATCAAACAGTTTAAGAAAACAACAATAAGTTGTTACTTGCGTTGTTTAGATGGCCGCTCCTGCTGGACCACTTTAATAAGGTAAGGTTCACTTAACAGGGTATCCATACTATTGATGTTGATAATCCAGTATTTTTTTAGAGCCATAATGGTGGCTTTTGCTCCTGTTCTCCCTTTTATGTGAGAGTTTTTCAATGTTTGTTACAAATAGGACAACAAACCAGGTTCAATTTACATTCCCCCTTCCCTAGCAGGACATACTTGTCTATTCTTTTGTTGCGTTACCACTTTAGATACTGGAAGTTTGAGTATCTACCCTGTGTAAGCAATGCTTTGCTCAGGTTATAAATTGCTGAAGGGTATAGGCTTTCCCTATGTAAAAGCCCTGGTGCAAGGTGACTTTTCTTTTGTACAAATTCAAATATTTTACATTTTGTTTCTTGAAGTTAACTATTTATTATATTTCTGCAAATCTGAGGGAAAAGTGTTGGGTATAAAACATTAGTGCTTATTTATTTATTATACAAGAATAAGAACAACATCTTGTTGTTATTATAATACAGTATATTGTGTTTAACACCTCCAGTACTTAAGGTGTTCAACAGATTGTAGTTGACTTCCCTGTGGTTTATTGATGAAAGTTTTAAATAATTTTAAAGCTGCATTAGGCAGATGGATTATACCACCTTGATTTTGTTCATTTCTACTTTAATATTATAGTGCAATGATCCTGGTCCAGGGCATAATTAATTTGCATCTGAATGTTTTTTGTCTTTTCATAGAAAATATAGGCAATAGTTGCCTGGAAGGTGTTCTGCATATCCTGCTATTTAGATTACTCTACAACCTACTAAAACTGAGGGAAAAAAATGCAGACAAAATAAAAATGTTTTCCACAATGATCGATCATCATGTTTTTTTATTTCATTTTCCAGAGGATAACAGATGAAACATATTTGCTTTTTATTTTCTTTCTAATTGCCACTTTTTAAAAGGTTATCAAAATGATGTGAACTATAGCAATGTAATACTTATAGGAAGTAATAATTATAGGAAGTACTTAGGTAAATAAGGTCTGGAAGAACCCTGTTTGTAAATGACATGAAATGTTTTTCTTGTCTTGCAGTGCCTTTAGAATATTGTTGGAATCAGATGAAGATAGGCTGCTTGTTGTATTCAACAGAGGATTAATCCTAATGACTGAGGTGAGCCATCAATGTAGATCCTCTTACTGTTTGGAGCTGGGATCAGCAAACTCCGGACTTTAGGCCAGATACGGCCTAGCCAGTAGCTTGTTCTGGCTTACGCCCCCTGGCCGATCGGGCCTAATCCCATCCAGCAACCCGCGGCAAAGCTGGAACAAAGTGCTGGAACAAACTCTTGAGCCTCCGTGTGGTGGCTCCCTTCCCTATTTACCATGGCCGACGTTAACACTTCCGCCAACAGGGTAAATAGGGAACATTCCCTGAGGGGAACATTCCCTGCATTGCAGAGGGGAGGGATTTCCCTTTAGGGGTCGTTCCTGGTGGAGGGCCGAGCCATTAGGGTGGGCATTTGAGAGAGAGTCCGGCCTAGTTTGCTCCTGCCTACCCCTGAAATGGCCTAGTGGCCAAAAACATTTGCTGACCTCTGGTTCTTTTTAATTATGTTATTGTATAGACTTAAAATAGTGGGCCGTCCAGAAGTTGTTTTTTTTTAGGAACATGTTAAAAAAAATTACCCTTGCAGTTTTGGGATTCCACTGACTTGCAAGAGTTTAATGCTTTTTTTTTTAAAGGGGGACTTACATGTTTTTCTTTATAATGTTTGAGTATAAAAACAGTAAAATAAATAAATACATTTAAAAAAAAAGCATGTAACAAAGTGAGATTATCTGTGGACATACAAAGTTGGAGCGGTGCGATTACATAAGTTGGGGAGAGCCACAAAGGTTATGGATAGGAGGTTGGTGTATCTTTAGTTTAGGTAGGTTTGTAAGGATAAAACAATAAAAGGTAATGGGAGGGGAGGAGAGTCTGCATAGAATAGAGGAAGCCTGCGGAAGTGAGGAAAAAAAAATAAATAAAAAGGTTTTTTAAAGTTCCCCCTAGGCAAAAGTGAGCACTCAACCCTTACAAACATGAGGGTCATGCTTCTCAAAGGGTAGTTTTTAAATTTTAGCGATAAGTACAGATATGTGTACATTGCATTTCCTGACTTTTTAAATCAATGCTCTAAACTAACATCAGTATATCTTGCAGAATTACAGATTAAATGTAAACAATCAACATGGACTGATTATCTTCCTATTCGTTAAGGACACAGCTCATACCCTGTAGACTGTAGCCTTGCATTAGGCAAACCTTAATGTGAATAGATAACCAATTTTATGGGGATAGGATGGAGTAGAGTGGAAATAGAAAACACCTCTGTTAATTTTTTGATTGCAGTCTCTATTCCTGCTCGATAGTTTCTCCTTTTGTATTTTTTCTGGAGGCCACTGTTAATGAGACAGAATATCTGTAATCAAGAAGTACATGACTGGAATTTTCTTTCTATCCACAGTCTTTTAACACTTTGCATATGATGTACCATGAAGCTACAGCCTGCCATGTGACTGGGGACTTAGTAGAGCTTTTGTCCATATTCCTGTCTGTTCTTAAGTCCACACGCCCTTATCTCCAGAGAAAAGGTGAGGCATGGCTCCAGTGTACATATAGTACATATACTTTGTGTGTGTGACGGTATTGTGCCAAATATCAATTATCCAAGTGTTTAGTATATGTGATTGTAAATGTATTAGGTTGAGCACATCCTGTTCTTTATATTTATTATATTATTACAGCATTTGATCCTTTTTTTTTCTACAGATGTTAAGCAGGCTCTGATTCAGTGGCAGGAACGAATTGAATTTGCTCACAAACTTTTAACGTTGTTGAATTCTTACAGTCCTCCAGAACTGCGAAATGCCTGCATAGGTAATCTATCTCATTATGTTTGATGACTAACTGTAAACTAATCAGATTCAAAGAAGAAAAAAAAAAAAATTTTATTTTATAAGGTCATTTAAAAAATGTATGGGTTAGAAAATTTGGTAAGTTTCTTTTCATTGGCATTTCTTCTGAACATTATCTTACCAGATAGGCGTGAGGGTAAATCTCCAATAGCAACACAAACAAAAATCAAAATGATTTAGGAAGCTTGATTAAGAGTAGGGAACCTCCCAGATTTTTGTCTCGTTGCATTATTTTCTGCGTTATCATGTTTTGATATGACAGGCAACTTTCTGAGTAAAATATGGTTAGTGAATCAGTACAATGCTAAGGTTTATTGATGTGGTTGTTGTTCATAGGCTTGTCACATGAAAGGTTGCATATATTGTATTGCAGTATAATATAAACAGGGGTGTAAGTTCGTATGCAAGCAAATGTGTGTTATTTAGCAGATAAATTGGTTGCTTGCAGCCATGAGCATTTGCTGTTGCTGTTGCTGTGCTTGTTTCACAAATCGGTTAAAAAGGTAACACTTTTTAGACAGAAGTGATCTTGTTATATAATATTTTCTGTGTGTGTAATTTTCTCACTTTTATAGAATTATAACAGAATACTTCTGTATTGTTTTTTTAGATGTCCTAAAAGAATTAGTGCTGTTAAGTCCCCATGATTTTTTGCACACCCTTGTTCCCTTTTTACAGCACAACCATTGTACATACCATCACAGCAACATCCCAAGTAAGTGATTTTGTTTATCAAAAGATGGAAAGATTGTGTTCAAAGGTTTTAAATTTTGTAAGTAATGATATAAAGATAAATAACCCTTTTGTTAGTTACAAATAAGCAATTTACCCCATAACTCACACTAATTTACAATTTTTTAAAATTTGACTGCTCAAAGTCAAAATTATGTAAAAAGTTGGCAGCAATGCATAAAAATGGAATCGGGGCAAGATTGTTTCTTCTGCTAGCCTCTTCCAAGTCAAACGTTCTTTTCTGCCTTTGTCACCAGCTATTCTTGTTTTTCTTCTAATTTCCTACAAGCCATCATCTTTCCATCGCCATCAGCTATCATCTTTCTCTAACTTCATATACACATTCTTTCTACATACAAGGAGTTCCAATAGCAGTCTTCACTATTTATGATGATGTATTTACCTATGAAACCTATTTAAATATTGCTCCCTTTCCTTTTTTAGGGAAAAGATGATGTGTATGACCGCATGCTGCTAGAATATTTGTCTTCATATCACCAGTTTATTCATCTCCTTTGCCGTGTAGCAATCAATTGTGAGAAGTTTACAGAGGCTTTGATTAAGCTGAGTAAGTAAAACAATGTATTCATAAAAAAAATCTTTGTCTAAACAGCTGAGCAGTACAAATACTGGGTGTTTGGTATATTATGCATTAGCATTGTCTGTGGGTGTGAAAAATTGTATAATAATGTTCTTTTCCTTATATACTTTAAAGTACATCTATACTTTAAGAACACTTGTCTTTAAATAGCCTCCTCACCCTCTATGAGTGCAGCCTGTCTGCAAAAAATTGATTAGTTGTATGGTGGTCTCTAGACATTCAGTTTAACTCACCCATAGGAGTAAGTTATGGCCCTGTTGTGCAAATGCAGTATGAAGTGAACCCAGCAGGCTGAACTTTTTGTTATAGTGAATGTGCAACATATATGGTAGTACACCTAAGATCACTGAAATGGGTGAGAAGGCGAATATTGTACCAAACTGACTACAAAAAGTTCAGTAGACACATTTGTTTTTCCTACTCTAGCTAAAATTTAGTGTTTATTTTAAATTCAGTAGACTTTCCAAATGCATTTTATGATTATCAAGTGCAAGCCTAATGTTTTATTATCTTAATGCTTTACAGGTATCTTGATTGCATACGAAGGGCTTTCATTACATCTTGCATTGTTTCCCAAACTCTGGACAGAATTATGCCAGACACAGGTATGTTATTGTATTGCATGGAATAACAAGTCTTTTATTATATGCAGACAGATTTTTGCTGGTATTTAGTCTAAAAATATTTCAAGCAATATTGCCTAATTCTTTTTGTGTGTCAGTGGAGTGATACATTTTTCAACAGTGTTTTCCAACGTGAACTCTGCAATTCCTTTTGCTATCCCATCTAACAATAACTGTGCATGGATAGTTTTTATTGCTCCCTCTTTGCTATTACATCCCATCCAAAATCCCTAGATAGCCGCTGTAAATCTCAGAAAGGAAGCAGCCTTTTTTATCATTCCTCAAAGGACACAGTTTTATTTGGCAGCCCAAAGTTTTACTGCTGCCTGGAACACCATGCACATAACAAAAAAAAAAAAAAAAATCTGAAGACCAGCCCCTAGGGACTATAACCCACTCCCACAGAATCCTGCTTAGTTTCACTTAGTGCCCCTTTGATTATGTCAGGGGGAATTGGTGTTACTCAACTTCTAGGGATGTTTGATTCCCAAACCACCATTGTTTTTTTGTTCTCCTTTTCACATAAATTGGCTTTCTAAATGAGAGACTTTAACGAAATAGGTGAAGGGTGGAGTGTGCACCAACATGTAAATTGGGCTTTTCCTTTCTTCCAAAGACGATGCAAACATAAAGTTGCTTCATACACAATTTGTCTCAATACAGTGCCTATTCTGAATGGCTGAAACTATTTTCTGTTTGCTAAGGTTAGCCAATTAAAAAAAAAATAATCCTGGCACATTGGAAAAGGAGGGATAAAGAAGTAAAAATAAGCTGTTAACTAGGGATTGCTAAAGATTTGTAACAAGGTTGCGATAAAATACAGTTTAATGCTACTGTTAGACAAACTCCCCAGAAGAATGGCATGGGTTGCATAAAATAAAAATCATCACATATATGTAGCAATGTTTTTAAATATTATTCTTAGATTACATAGGCTTTTAGGGTTATAAACCCTTCTTATAGGAGGATGGAATGGTTTGGAAGGAGAACCATTACATAAACTCTTGCAACTAAATTAACTGAAAAAACTGCACCATGACCTTTTAAACCCTTAATGTATTTTTACTTTTCCTGCAAGCTGTTAGTGCACAAACTAAGTATGTCGGAATTATTTTGTTTGTTAACCTCTAAATCTCTTAACCTGCAGACTCCACTGGCAAAAAATTGCATCAAGTTGCTGTGTGAAGATCCAGTTTTTGCAGAATATATTAAAAGTATTCTAGTGGATGAGCGTGTTTTCATCAACAACAATGTGGTGTGCACATTCCTCACCCATTTCTTAGTCAAGGTATGTATGGTTCTTGTAGAATTATCTATTACCCTGTTGTATGGATTTGAAACAACTATTTCTTTTCCCCCCTCACAGGTTCAAAATCAGGTGTTCTCAGAAACAAACTGTGCAAATCTTATTAACACCATTATTACACATGTCATCAACCAGTATCAAAATGTGGACTCTGACTTCAGCAGGATTGAAATTTCCAAAGCAAGCAGCACTTTAAATGGGGTAAGGCTGTAATATGTTTTTATTGAGTATTAAGGAAAACCTTAATAGGTTAGCATTTTTAGATGTCTTTCAAGCCTAAGACATTTATTTTATTGGAGATTTATGTGCAAAATAGTTAGCAAACCCAAGCAGTATAGTGGGTAAGTTACTGTGTCAACATGCTTTTGTTTGGCATTTCTGTTGGAATCACTGAGATAGGGTGGGGATGCACCAGGGGGTGCTGAGAAGTTCCTGACTTTCCTGGAAGTTCCTGTCCCTGCCCAGAAAGAAGAGAGCCAGAGTTACGAAATAACACGTTTATTCAACATATTCGCCCTGAGACCGATGCACTTGGTACAGCGTAGTTGCAGCTTTTCTAGACCGTTCAAATAAAAGTCCTTTGGTTGGGCTGCAAACCAGCTCTTACCAGCATCTTTGACGTCAGAAATGTCCTCAAAACGTTGCCTCCTCAGGTGTTTCTTCAAATTCGGGGACAGATCCGAAGGGGCCAGGTCAGGTGTGTAGGGGGGGATGGTGGACCAATTGGAGACCCAGGGTGTTCAATTTGGCAGCCTCAATGTTGGACGTGTGCACAGGTTCATTGTCCTGCAAAAAAGGGTTCCCTTTGGTCAACTTTCCACGGCGTTTCATCTTAACTGCCTCATTTAGCTGGTTCAGGAGGTTAGCATAATACTGTCCGGTGATACTGGAGCCCTGAGGTAGGTAGTCCACCAACAGAATACCGTCTTTGTCCCAGAAAACAGACGCCAATTTGACTTTTTTGGCCAATTTCCGGGTTTGGAACTTCTTCGGGCGCAGGGACCCGCTGTGGCGCTATTCCTTTGACTGTTCCTTGGTTTCAGGATCATAGATGTGGAGCCAGGTTTCATCCTCGCCCACTAGCCTAGCTCAAAAAGTCTTGTGCAGCTTCAAAATGGGCCAAAGCTTTGGATGCTTCAACTCGCTCCTTCTTCTTATCACTGTTCAAACATTTTGGCACCCACTTCGCTGAAAGCTTGAGCATGTCTAAGAATAGTGCTAATAACAAACCCAACACGCTTCTGTAAGATGTCAATTATGTGGGCTATCTTTTTTGCGGATATTCGTCCCTTATTAATCAGCTCATGGTCAGCATCGCAGGTTGCCGGGTCAGTTGAGGTTGGGGGGCGCCCACTGCGGGGCTCATCTTCAACGGTGAAATACCCAGTCTTGAAACGAGATATTCAGGTTTTGACAGTGCTGTAGGAAGGACACTTCTCCCCCAGTGTTTGTGACATCTCAGTGTGAATGTCCTTTGCTGACTTTCCCTGGAGAAACAAAAACTTCAAAAAAAAACCAAAAAAAACGTTTTAGGAATCGCAAAGACCAGATACTTGCACAGTTACATACTAAGATATTAGGCTGTCATATGCCCCCACAACTCATTTTTTCATTTGGAAGGGGGCAAAGCCAGGAACTTCTCAGCACCGCCTGTAGTTTCAGCTGAATTTTTTTTTTATTTCAAACTAAAGTTTTTATATTGAACTTTTAAAGGAGAACCATATATTTGTATAAACTAAGCTTGGTTTCCTCCTTAATATTCATGTTTAACTACATGTGCCAGAAAACAGATCTTATATATTCACCTGCTTTTCCAAGTTTTGTGCCTAATATAGGCCAGGTGGTGTTTCAGTTCCTTTGTGACTGGGTGGTTCTTAGTTTGCACAGCTGTTGAAAAAGGCCATCCACTGAACTCTATATCAAATAGAGATAGAATGGTAAATACAATATTTTTACAGGCACATAAAACAACATGCAACGGTCGTGGTGTTTTTATTTTTATATATTTTTTTTTTTTGGCATCAAAGAAATCTGAGAAAGGTCTTGCTATATGGCCATTTTAACATACTGTTACTTTGTGATCAATATGTGAAGAACGTCAAATACCCAGTCTTGAAACGAGATATTCAGGTTTTGACAGTGCTGTAGGAAGGACACTTCTCCCCCAGTGTTTGTGACATCTCATTGTGAATGTCCTTTGCTGACTTTCCCTGGAGAAACAAAAACTTCAAAAAAAACAAAAAAACGTTTTAGGAATCGCAAAGACCAGATATTTGCACAGTTACATACTAAGATATTAGGCTGTCATGCCCCCACACTCATTTTTTCATTTGGAAGGGGGCAAAGCCAGGAACTTCTCAGCACCGCCTGTAGTTTCAGCTGAATTTTTTTTTAATTTCAAACTAAAGTTTTTATATTGAACTTTTAAAGGAGAACCATATATTTGTATAAACTAAGCTTGGTTTCCTCCTTAATATTCATGTTTAATTACATGTGCCAGAAAACAGATCTTATATATTCACCTGCTTTTCCAAGTTTTGTGCCTAATATAGGCCAGATGGTGTTTCAGTTCCTTTGTGACTGGGTGGTTTTTAGTTTGCACAGCTGTTGAAATAAGCCATCCACTGAACTCTATATCAAATAGAGATAGAATGGTAAATACAATATTTTTACAGGCACGTAAAACAACATGCAACGGTTGTGGTGTTTTTATTTTTATATTTTTTTTTTTTTGGCATCAAAGAAATCTGAGAAAGGTCTTGCTATATGGCCATTTTAACATACTGTTACTTTGTGATCAATATGTGAAGAACGTCATTAGTAAATTATTGTTTATTATATCAAAACTTCCTTTTTTGTAAATGTTGTATACAGATAAACGGTACGTTTTCTTTTTTATGGTATATTTTAATAGCTTTATCTCTTTTTACCTTCTGCCTTTTAGGATCTCAGAGCGTTGACTCTGCTTCTCTCCGTTCACACTCCCAAACAGATCAACCCAGCCTTAATACCAACTTTACAAGATCTCTTGAGCAAATGTAGAGCCTGCCAGCAGCAAAGAAATCTATTACAAGAGCAAGAATCCAAAGAAGGTAAAACAAAAGGTCAGTAATGGCGTATGCCTTTTCCTCCTGGTAGATGGACAGTAGCCTTAAAGCTTACCTAAACTCAACATTTTCACTTTACATAAAAGGGTAGACAACCCTTATATATAAAGCGAAAATGTTATTCCTTTTTTAAGGTGCAACACCTTTTTTTTTTTCTAAAGGGGGCAGCACCTCCCCTTTTAGTTTTGATTGCCTATGCCAGGAGTGTCAAACTCTGGCCCACAATATCCTTTTTTTTTAATTTAAAAATGTACTTTTATTTTTATTTCATGTTGTGTGGTGTTTTTGCACTGTAAAAACCATTTAAAAGCAGATTACATTGTAATCTGCTTTTAAATTTCCCTCCCAGACACCCCCCCCAATACATCACCACTGTGGGGATTTCCCTGCCCTGCCTCACACAGGCACACGCTGGAGCTGCTGCTGCTGCTCGCATCTCCAGAGAGATGCAAAGCACAATGCAGGATTTCTGCATTGTGCTTCACATCTATCTCACTGCAGATGCCAGCAGCAATAGCAAATTCCGGGGGGTGACCACCCCTGAAATTTGCTATTGCTGCTGGCATCTGCAGTGAGATGTGAAGCACAATGCAGAAGTCCTGCATTGTGCTTTGCATCTCTCTGGAGATGCAGGCAGCAGTGTGGCTGGGACCCGGGTGGTATTTAAAAGCAGATTACTCTGTAATCTGCTTTTAAAATTCCCGCCCGGCCACACCCCCCGACGTACCGGCGCCCGGGCATCACAGCAGGACCATCGGATCACCGCTGGAGCGTGGGGCCAAGGTAAGGGGGCTCTTAAAGTTACCCCGAGTGTGACTCGGGATTACCGATTTTTGCAAGTAAAAGCCACCCCGAGTCTCACTCGGGATTACCGCTAGGGGGGTTAATATTGGTAGCCTGTGCAAAAAGGTTACCATTGAAATTTAACTCAGAAGGCTACAAATAGAGAAAGTGGCATATGATTTTTTTATGCCTCTTTTTCTATTATAAGCTTGTTCCAGATTGAATGTGAAGCAAAACCTTTTTGTTTCCATATAAAAAAGGAAGTATATCTAATGAGAAGGAAAATGTCCTCAATTTTTTCTATGAATTTCAATTTTGGCCCTAAGTTAAGGTAAGTGTCATTTTTTTGGTTTAGTTCCGCTTTAACAGGTTTTCGCTATAGTTGCATATAATTTTCTTCACTTTCCAGTTTAGCAGTGTAAAGACTGCATCTCCCCTAAATACCTTTCCTTTTTTTATTGGGTGTTGATCTTCCAGACATATCTTTAGAAGTGTCTATCAGAAACGCAGTTGTTTAAAACCAAAAAAGCCAGTATGCTCAAAGCAAAAAAAACAAAAACGGCAAATACAGGTATTCATTAAAAAAGTTTTAAAAACTATTTCTAAAATCATAAATTATATAATAGAAAAGAAAGGAAAAGACAGGGTTTTGCGGCCAAAATAGTTTATTAGAAACTTAAATTTGTACAAATTATGCATGCATGCATAAACAGGATGTTTACCCTAGTCCATTAAACGATTTAGGGTTAAACTGTTAGGTAGGCTTCCTCAGGGGTGTATAGTGTAGACTTTCCGGTTTGTAAAATATCGCTAGGTTCAGGTAAGATGTATAAGTAGGTAGTGTGAAAACAGCTGGTATTCCTAGGATGCTTACTATAGTAGCCAGTCTTAGTTTAACACTAAATCGCTAGCAAATTTCTGTATAGTTTTTGTAACCCCACCCCATGCTGTTTAATGGGCTAGGGTAAACATCCTGTTTGTTTCTATGCATAATATGCATGAGTTTGTTTCACTATTTTGCTGAAAAATGAAGGCCGCAAAGCTTTTCTTTTCCTTTCTTTTCTATTATATATACTATTCGACAATTTAGGGGTGGCCACGTATTTGTATATAATATTCTTAGGAGTAGAGAGAGAATTTTTTCTTTCTTGTATACCATATTTCTAAATTTACTGACACCAAGATGGAGGCTAAGGGGCCACACTAGAAGTCCGGTTATAAAAGTTTTTACGCAAGAGTTGCACAAATTGTACACAGGATTCTTACATTTTGGAAGACATGTATGAATTCTGGATGAAGGTTGTATGTAAGCATACATAAATAGACTCCTATGAGTCCAACAAATGCTCTGAGTGTCCATGTGCTTACAAGGATCATGCTAAACTCAGGAGTAACTAGTAAAGGTGTAATCTAAGATGATGCAATGGCTGGAACTTCCCCAGGGGTAACCCGAGCCACACTCGGGGTAGTTAAAAAAAAAAAAAAAATAAAGCTTTACCAGGTGCCTGCGATCCTCAGGCCGCATCCTCTTCGTAACGTCGGCTCGTACAGCCGCCGCTAGGGGTGCGGTGAGAATTTTAAATTATTTTGTATTGCATTCAATACAAAATAATTGAATGCAATACACTGTATTTAAAGGTCTAAAAGCAGTGCATTGAGGTTCATGGAAACTTTTTTTACAGTATATTATATTAGTATGCGTATAATAAAGTTTAAAACAGAAAATCATGTCAAAGTTAATTATTAAATGTAGTTGCAGTGTTTTTTGGGGCAAAATTGTGATTGCAAATTTGCTAATAGATTATCAAGGTAATTTCAAGCATTTGGTAAGGACCCCATCTTAAAAAATGTAAAAAAAGAAAGTACTCCACTTTTTATAGCTACCCGATAAATAAGGGATTTCCATTTTATTTGAGTTACCTGTAAACTCTGATACAAAATAATCTTTAGCATTCTGTAAACTTTCTTTTTGATAGAAAATAGCCCACACTTGTTCAGGTACTAAATGGAAAATTGATAAAATGTTTTATAGCACAGAGAATATTTAGATAATGGAGAATATGATTTTTTTTTTTTCTAGATGATGAAGGTGCAACGCCAGTTAAACGACGGCGAGTTAGCAGTGATGAGGAACACATGGTTGATAGCTGTATGACTGATCTGAAAACAGAGCGTGAAGCATCCACCCCCACAAGCACATCTGACAATGAGACAAGAGACTCTTCAATTATTGATCCAGGAACAGAACAAGATCCACCCTCGCCATCTCCGCTCTCTGCTAAAGAATACAGAATAGAAGTGCCGTCATCTCTTACAGAAGACATACTACCTGCAAGGCCACAGCCAACAGACGAGCAGCCTGGCTGCAGCATGAAGTTTGAAGAGAGCAAGGAAGTAAAGGAGCTCCAGAGCCCCAAAGAGACGAATGTGACAGAAGATGATGGCGAGCTTCCTTCTACTTCTATCTCTGCAGTGCTAGCTGACTTAGCAGACTTGAGGAGTTGTGATGGGCATCCATCACCCACACAAGACAGCCAGGAGCTCAGCCTGTCATTAAACTGCGAGCATTCCAGGGGACTTTTTAGTCATGTACAACAAAATGACATTTTAGATACCCTGTGCAGGACCATTGAGTCCACCATTCTTGTGGTCTCAAGGATATCAGGAAAAGAAAACAAAGCTGCTTCTTGACATTAGTTGTAGCATGTCTGCTTTTAAGTCTTTTTTTTTTTTTTTTGCTTTTGTTTTCTTTTTTTAAAAGCTGTTTGTATACAAGTTTTGCAGTTCCTTTTCTTTGTTTTTGTTTCGATTGTGCTTCACTTTGTCAAGTGCTTTCTGCTTGAATGGCAAGCTAGATTTTTATGCTTCATTCTTGTTCAGGCAGAAGTTAAGAAACAAAAGTTGCATCTGCAGTTCACTTTGTAAAGGCCAATCATAATGGTTATGTTTTATGTAATTCAGATTCGCTGTAGTGGCAATTCATTTAAATGGCCGCTTGGAATAATAGGGGTGCTTTACCCTACCTTGCCCAATATAATGTAATTTAAATTTGTCATTTTTACTGTGTATAATATGGTGTCCTCTGTGCCAGTTTTGTACCTTATAATAGAGGCAGTTGCCTCAAACCGCTGTGGTTCTTATTATCAAAATTAAGTTTACTTGTACTAAACCACAAGAAATTTGATTCTGTAAAGAATCCTCTCTAGCTGTGGCCTGGCAGTATATATGGTGCTTTATTTAACAGAATACCTGTGGAGGAAATAAAGCACACTTGATGTAAAAAAGAAAAAGACAAAAAAAGTAACTGTTTTATTTTATTGACCTGATTGATCGCTATTCTGTGCACTTCATTAAACTAATTGTGAAGACTTTTCATTTTTGTGTATGTTGGCCTCCTTTTGGAATTTTTGTAGACACACGCATTATACTGACCTATTACGTTAGGTTGTGTTACGCATGTCTTGTGTTTTCCCAATATGTTTGATAAAGCAAAGGTAAATCAAAACCAGGAAACGCTTGAGATCCACCCTGTTCAGGTTGTTAGAGATTTATGGGGACGTGAAGAAAAAGAAATTGCACTTTGTTTTAAAAGAAGAAAAATATATATATAGTTTGTTTAAAAGAGATTTAAAAACTTAAGTGAATATTGTTACAAAACTACCTATTTTATCATTGTTCTGCCACGGTTCATCCTGGAGAATATAACTCTGTTAATAAAAAAAGATCTTGTTCAGTGACTCTGTCATTGAGTCCAAAACATATAGTCTTGTTTTCTGACCTGGTTCCATATGATTTTAACGTGTTTTATTGTTGCGCCTTTTGGGTATATTGAGTTAAAGGTCTGCTGAATCAACTAATCGTGTTAACAGTTCTTTGTTACATTCTTCAGAGCATGGAGGGTGGACTCCAAGTGGTTGCTACTAGGGCTGTGTATTGGCAAGAATCACAGTCCACTAAATGCATAAAATATTGAGAAACATTCTGACTCCAAGTTGGAGCAGGGATGGAAATGAGGAACTAAATAATGCTAGAGGTGACCACAAGCTGAGATGTGTCAGTATATTACATTACGTATATTAGCATATAATAACAATTGCTGGTTACCCCAACATTGGGTGAATACCTCTTTATAAACTAGTTTGAAAGAATTAAAAGGTGTGGAAATACCTTTTTCCCTTTAGGATCAACAGCTACCTCCTTTAGGATGTTGGGTGCCATTAAAAGATCTCCTTTTTCCAACCAGTTTTTCCATGGAACGAGTCAGTGTTGATGTAATTTTCTGGGTGAAGCATCGCACTCTTCACTGCATGCATCCTTTTTCTGTCATGCAATGTGAAGGAAGAACCTGAACCCTATTTTTGCTGCTTTCCAGGGGGTGATAGGATACTCTGATCTTTGTTCTTTCCCTATTTCCCTCATTCAATACCATGCCCAGCCATCCAACTTTAAATTTCTGTTTTGTTTTAGGTATTTGGTGCATTGCCTTGTACTTGTACTGTTGCAATATTTTTGTTTTTTAACACAGGAGAGAAAGTCCTACTGTAACAGGTGCTTACAGCTCACATTCCTCTAAAAACTACCAGTGCAGCCTGCAGTGTTTCTAAAGATGCTGATGTAAGCAACACAGATAAGAATCATGCCTTCTACTGCTAGCTCCCAGGCCTTCATTAGTCCTCCCTGGCTATAATGGGTATGTTTCCTTTCTCTATTGTGTCAAGAAGTTGTGTTGTGGGTTTTTTTTTTTTTAACCTCCCGACCGTTAAGCCCGACCTTCGTACGGGCTAAAAAAAAGTTGCTCTTTTCGTTAAGCCCGAGATTTTAAAAAAAAAAAATTTCATGAAAACCTGTAACACTTTTGGTACAGAAATCTAGACATCAGTGTAACGCCCAGGTGGTTAATAAATGCCATTAATAATTTTTGACCTTGATCATCACTTATTCTGACCACAGAGGCCACAATCATGCCTCCGCACATCACCCATTTCATAGCTGATATGCCTGCAGTTTCTTTTTTTTTTTTTGGCTTTATTACTGAGGTTATCAGCTACAGGGACCCGGATGATTGAGCCACTCCAGTCTGTATATGACAAGCTCATCCCTGAGAAGTTGCAGTCTCCTGCTATATCTATAAAGTCAGATGGTAATATTGCAATGTGTATAAAGCCTTTAAAAGTAAACGCCTACTGATTTCTATGTTTGGGGAGGTATTTGATAAGAAATGGTTTAGCTCCACTGTTGATCTGGCAGTGCCCAGCTTTAAAAATGACTACCATTCAAGTACAGGTAGTCCCCGGGTTACATACGAGATAGGGACTGTAGGTTTGTTCTTAAATTGAATTTGTATGTAAGTTGGAACAGGTACATTATGGTGTCAGTTACTGTACTAAATCACAAACAAAGCAAAAAAAAACTTTTTGGAGCCTAGACATTAATTAACCTCTGGAGCAAGCTGTGCTTTGTTATGCAAAAAGAAACAACTGCAGTGTTTTTCTTGGTCTTTATAGAGTTACAAGAGGTTGGAGAAGAGCTCAGTCCAAGTCCTCCTAATCCATCCAAATGTTTCTCTCTATCTGCAGTCTTTACAAATCTCAGACAAGCCTTCCTTTTCCTTTGGAGTTATCTTAGGTAGTCAGTTGTACATGTAATAGGGAGAGTATGCCTCCTTATCTCTTTTGGTAATAAGGAGAAATAAGACTCAGTTATAGTCTGCCCATCACCTTTGCCCTTGCTGTGCTTTTCCATTGACCATTGGCAACTCACTACTTTGTTCTTTTATTTTGAGTCTTTTATGTAGTACACCTAAGTATTTGTTACACTGTGACTCCCTAGGATCTGGTTTTTGCTGCATTTCAGAGTCATTTTAACTCATTACAGGCATTACTCTCACAAGGTGGTATTGTCATCACTTCAGTAAGACAATCCTCTGAAATGATGGCCGTTTTGTGTTACAAACCTTTTTTAATCCCACATTTGGAAAAGGTGGTAAAAAGTCCATCTTCCTTCTTGTATGAGGTTATCTTTGCTTTCTACCTTAACCAGTTCATTGTTTCCATATCCCACTGTGCTACTCCAGTTCACTTGAAAGATACTCTTTTTTGCATGAATTGTGTATGTGCCAGTCACTCAGGTAAAGCCTCCTAAAAGTTCCCTATTTTTATATATATATATATATTCTGGATGGGCAATACAAAGGTTATCTGGCTTTTTACTGTACCATATTTGGGTGGCTTAGACCAGCGGTCGCCAACCTTTCATACCTCAGGGACCACTAAATTCATAATTTTAAATCCCGCAGACCAAATAATATGAATTTTTTTTAAAGATAAATACATTTGTGAAATAATGATCTTCCTAATGGTGCCTGACGAGTACAGTGGAGGCTCAGATTCATAACATAAGCTTACAACTATGGTTTGTAGTCTTCAATTCTCCTCTTTACAAGACTGTTCACAAGGAAACAAAGCCTGTTTTCTACTTTGAAAAATTCTGCATTTTTAAAACAGCAATTGGGAATCTGAAAGTAGAAATCAAATTCTGTTCCCCACTCTTTAACAAAGGGGTCACTTAGTTTCACAATGAAGAATCTTAAGTTTACCTGCAAAGTGTATTGATCATTCAATTACATTCATTATTAAACAGGCTGAACCTCTGGGGTCAGTCTTGTATGCATGTGTTTTGTAAACTTCCTCTTTGTCAGTATGATAAAGTGAGGTGGCACTTTACTATATACTCCTTTGTACTTGGGCAGTGATGCCAAAAACTGTTACACCTAAAATACATTAAAACGCAGTCTGATCATTGACCAGACACTGAAATCATGCTGTAAACGATGTGAAGATTTGAAGAAAGAGAAGGAAAAAAGCTTTAACATTATTTTATTTGTAAGCCCCTTGCTGGGATTTCCAAATATGCTGCAACAGCATACAGACAGATGTGTATGAAGGATCCAGGGTGTAAACTGATTGCTCTATAGTTAGTCAGGAATCCCTTTCTTCATCCACCTTGACACATAACTTGCCAACAATGTCTCTGGAGTAGTCTTCCCATTCCTCTGGATCCAAAATCAGACCTCCGATAACTTCACATATTGGTTAGTCTGAAAAACAAAACTTTATAGTATGCGATATCTACATCCTTACTATAGGCTCTATATTTTTAATGACAGTTAAATATTTGTGTAGTGCCTTGTATGTAAACCTTTGTTCGAACCTTTTTACTCTTCATCCAGAGTTGTGACAGTGTATGAATCTCCTAATCTTCTTTTTGTTGTTGGTTGTTCTGCAGTTCAGTAGCCTCTGTCGTACTGGTCACCGTGGTAGAAGTTATGTGAACTTCACTTGTTTCAGCTATTTTTGGATCCTACAAATAGTAAAAAAATGTCCTTGAGCAATGAGCAATTTGTGCCTCCCAGGTCAGTTTACCTTACACCAATGATCTTTTTAGCTATATGTAGGGGTGACATTTTTTGCACTGGCCAGCAGCATAGGAGTCATTCCTCCTTTTGACCCCCACACTAATGTACTGTGAGCTGTGTATATATTAATTATTGCAGAAGTTCTCTGAAGACCTGAAAGTTATTTCAATGTCTTCCCACCTGTTTACACAGTCAAAAAAACACTGCTCAAATAGATGATTTTCCTAAAAAGTAATTCCTCTTACATTTTGTGTCTACGGGACAGGAAGTAAAGCGAAACCTTGAAGTTCCCTCAAATGTTAAAAAATAAAATGAAAAAAAAAAGCTCACATTGACTAACTTTTTTCTACTCCATCTAAAATTTTAAAAATATATGGTTTGAACTATACTTATATTGTGGTTATAAAAGAAATTAATATAGCTTGCCAGACATACATTTATTTTTAATAAATTCAACATTTTCATGCTAATCACAAAGTATAAACTTTCAAAATATGCTTTCAGTTTAATCCAGTTTGTGATAGTAATTTGCAAATTTGCATCTAAAATGTATTCTTAGGATGAGGTTGGATTATTGAAGGCTTTGACTGTAACATGTAAAACACGTAAAAATCACTTCAAGTGAGGGGTATGTATAAAAAAAAAAAAAAAAAAAAAAAAAAAAATGCTGCTGTGTTAATATGTTTACAAATCAAAGAAATATGTTTCACCACTACAGTGTCTTCATCACTCTCATAAGATTCCCAGGTTTCTACATATTCCACAGTTGTTTCCTTGATCAACTTAGCCTCTTGCTGTTCTTTCTCCTCCTCTGAGATGTCTTTATCATCTTTTGACTCTGCTCTGCAAGACAGACAAATATTTTTGAGTAAAGGACACACATGTTGCATGATGTATTTATTCTCACAACCTCAATCAACAAAAATGCAGATATGTTACATGGAGAAACTAAGTACATCCCTACATTTACGGAAAAGGTTTGGTCGGTCTAAAATAGATGTTAGTGATTAGGACCCCTTAGCTGCTAAACTGGTGGAACCGGTGTAATTTACACCTCCGGCACCTGGGTTCTGCTATGTGCTTTGCCCTTGACCTCAGTTGTGTCATTATGACAAGAATGGAAATGCTCTTAAGACCCTCAGAAAGAAAGTTGTGGATTCTTATGAGTCTACCAATGGTTTAAAAAGAGATTGCCTTTTTTAAATCAAACTATTGCACTGTAAACAAGTAGTATGCAAGTAAACTTGATTACCTGTTAATTTTGTGACAGCCAGCCTAGGAAATTAGGCCAACGCAAACTGTTTACTGCTAAAAGAAGTTTCCAAGAATTCCAGAAATTACACTCTGGGATCCTCAGGAACTCTTGCAATAGTTGAAGACATAGTACATACATCTACAATAAGAAATATTTCACAAGCTTAAACTGAATAGAAGATTTGCCAGGAAAAAATCTTAGCTGTTACAGAAACAATATTAGAGCAAGACTACAGCTGCCATTTAACATATAAACAAAGACCAGGCCTTATGAAACAATGTGCGGTGGACTGGCAAATCAAGCATTTCAGGAACCTTATACTAACTCTGAAGCATGGTGGTGAAAGTCCACAATGTGAAGTCCATTTAACATTGAAAATGATTTTAGGTGGAAGACAGTTGCCAGTGTTCCCAGGAGTGGATGTCCCAGAATATTCACCCCAAAGTCAAACTGTAATATGGTTAGGGAATCAGCAAAAAAAGACAGAGCTACATCTAGTGAATCTTAATATGGAGATGAGTAGTTAGTAGGATTCCACTAATTAATCATCAAGGATAGTATTTTAGGTTGCCTAGCCTTGAAGAGATAAATATGTGATCAAGTGGAGGGATAGACAGGCTTTTATAGGCAGAATTTTTTAAAAAAGTAAATAATTTTTTTAAAGTTATACAGTATATTCCTATACCATACATAGATCAACTAGTAAATGATATACAAGCAATCAAAGTCTGTGATTACATACACTTATTTTCACATTTCAAGTAAAATATCAACTTCAGGGACTTTGAGACCTTTTCAAAAAACTGAAGTTGATATTTTACTTGAAATGTGAAAATCACTTATTTTCACATTTCAAGTAAAATATCAACTTCAGGGACTTTGAGACCTTTTCAAAAAACTGAAGTTGATATTTTACTTGAAATGTGAAAATAAGTGTATGTAATCACAGACTTTGATTGCTTGTATATCATTAGCTAGTTGATCTATGTATGGTATAGGAATATACTGTATAACATTATAAAAATAATATTTACTTTTTTAAAAAAATTCTGTCTATAAAAGCCTGTCTATCCCTCCACTTGATCACAGAGCTACATAAAGACTCAGTGAGGTAAATGGTAAAGTGCATGACGGTATAATTAGAAAAAGTCTGTACAAAGTATGGTATGTTCGAAAGAGTTATGAGGAGAAAGCTGCTTCTCTCTAAAATGAACATCAGCATGGCTTAGGTTTGCAAAGTTGCATTTTACTTTATACAGTAGACTGTATACAGTAGACTTTACTGTAGACAGATGAAACCAAAGTGTAGAGGTTTGGCCTAATACACAGCACATCTGCACAAACACCTCATACCCACTGCTAAGCAAAGTGGTATTCATGATATCTACTAGAACCCTATTCGGACATATTTCTGTAAGTTACAGGTCTACAATTTAAAAAAAAAATTTCATGAAAACCTGTGACGCTTTTGGAACAGAAATCTAGAAATCAGTGTAACGCTCAGGTGGTTAATACAAGAGGTATATAAATATTTCTTGTGTGTTAGTTGTAAATGTGATAGACTGTATACTACCAAGCATTATGATGAAATTTTACTTTATCATAAATGTATATATAACAAGTGAAATGGAAACTTTAAAGATCACCTGTCATTGTCAGTAGCCATACTGCTCTGAGTTCCATTGTCATAGTTATCCTCAATGTGAGCTGATCTCGTCTCTTCATCTGCTGCATTGCCTGAACTCCTAAAGCTGTAGAATAGTAACAGAGACTTAACATTCTGCTTTAGCTTTATAACAGACAAGTGAGCTTATCAAGAAAAGCAGGGCTGTCATTTCGTCTCTTCATCCAAAGATGTTAGTTGGCTGTGCCTGGCATTAGTGCTCTCACAGAAAGGGGATCAGCTTGTGTCAGATGAATGTTGTAGCTCCATATCTCTGAATTTATTTTAGGTCAATGACCAAAAGAACTGGAACCAAAATGTGTTCATAAACATTGTCAGGATGTCCCACTTACCTCCACCCCACTAAAGCGTAGGTACCTCTCCTGTGCATCCAGGCAGTTCTGATCCCAGGCGCTCCTGCTCTTCCAAGCATTGCCCTCCTGCCGGCCAATCAGCAGCCTCTTAATTGCCCTTGGATATTAAGTGCCTGAAACACTTCTGAAGTGTTCATGTGTGTATATGTATATGTTGTTGCAACATAAAACTACGTTTTTGTAATTTAATAGAACCATGAAGCATAAGTTATGTATAGAGATTACATAGTAACTGCGGAACGAGGGAATGTAGCTAATCGTGTCTATACGTGTAATTACCTTAAGATCCTGACATCCTAGGCAGAATCGGACTTCAGATTTGGATTCAGCACACTTAATTTAGTATAGGACACATAGATTAGACCATGTAGCAGACAATATTTATTTTTTGTGATGCAGTGTAATTGGAATCACTGTGCCCCCTGAAACAAAAGTCCAAAACCACTATGCTAAAATAAGAATCCAGGGGACAAGGTTTTGGAGGTAAATACATTTATGGAAAAGCAGCAAAACAGAGTCAGTGATTTGAAACACTCACTAACTACAGAATGCTAAAAGGGTACTTTACATGTGCTGTTTGTCTTTGGGAACTCATTAGGGTATTATTTTAGCAGGCAACAGAATTTCTGTACATTTTAGGCTTAGATGAGCAAATGTTTTGTGCTTTTATGCTTTCTACTGGTTGTACTGTACCCCTCCTATACTGATTTGTGTGTGTACTGCATGGCTAAAAACAAGTGCAGGACAAACTTATTTAGAATGTTCCTGGTTCCAAGAAGGTTTGTTCTGCCTCATGTATGCTTTATTGCTGCCACTACCAGTTCAGCCCAATCTTCCTACATAGAATGGAAGATGAAGAGATGTTATATATAACAGACAATCACCTTTTAGTAGCAGTGGTTTGATTTTCTATAGACTCTGTCACTGTACATTCTGCCAGCGTTTCTGCTGTGATCTTTTCTGGGATAGTCACTACAATTTCATCACTGAAAAATGAAACAAATCTTTCAAATGAAAAATATATTTAAATAGGCATTCAGCCTAAAGTAAATCATTACAATGCTGGAAATAATCCAATCCAACCACCAATCCAGCACAGGGACTTTTCCCACACTTAGCACTGCTTTAGTATCGTTTTGTTAATAACTTCTTTCTGAGTTTACTGTTCCATATATTTTCATAGAATGCGATACATTTCTGGATAAATGGAGTTCTGCTTTAATCTAAAACATTATATATATATATATATATATATATATATACACACACACACAAACACACATATATATGTGTGAGTAAAAATATCACATAAGTGTTTACCTTGTTATGACAGTAGTTTGATGCTCCTCAGTCACTGTCTCTGTGCATTCAGCTTGGATCTCTGAAATTACCTTTGTTGGGATAATCTTGGGTATAAGCACACCACTGTAAATATGAAACAACATGGATATTTAGAGCAGTATTTCATCCAAAACAGATGGTTTTCATTTGTGGAGGAGTTTGTTTGTTCTGTTTTGGAAGAAGTTCAATTTTAATACAAGAGGTATATAAATATTTCTTGTGTGTTAGTTGTAAATGTGATAGACTGTATACTACCAAGCATTATGATGAAATATTACTTATCATAAATGTATATAATTCTGCTTTAGCTTTATAACAGACAAGTGAGCTTATCAAGAAAAGCAGGGCTGTCATTTCTGACCGCCATCCAAAGATGTTAGTTGGCTGTGCCTGGCATTAGTGCTCTCACAGAAAGGGGATCAGCTTGTTATAAATGAGTGTCAGATGAAGGTTGTAGCTCCATATCTCTGGAATTATTTTAGGTCAATGACCAAAAGAACTGGAACCAAAGTGTGTCCATAAACATTGTCAGGGTGTCACACTTACCTCACTAAAGCCTAGGCACCTCTCTTGCACATCCAGGCAGTTCTGATCCCAGCGCTCCTGCTCTTCCAAGTGTTATCAGCATTGCCTCTCTGATGGCCAATCAGGAGCCTCTTAATTGCCCTTGGATTTTTAGCTTGCACAGTTCATGCAATGCTGGTGCCGAGCCCCCTAGCTCTGCTGAGCATTTCCTATTCACCTGCCTGTTATTTGAGTATTTCCCAGTCTAGCTCCTGTGCTCAGTCTGGTCTGTTGTTTCTCTGTCTATTCCCTTATGCTCTTCCTGTATTCCCTTTATTTTTGGTGACCCCATGTCACCAGTGTCTCCTGAGTTCCCCTGTGTCTTCAGTAACATTCGTGTCACCTGTGCCTCCTGTCTCTCTCTGTGTCTCCTGTGGCTTCAATGTCAATGTCTATTTTCAATGCGGCTTCAATGTCACCAGTGTTTATTTTCTGGATTTCTGTTTCTTGACCCCTGGCTTTGTTCCTGACCTCTTTTTTTTGCTGCCTGCCTCGACCTCTGCCTTTTTTGTCAATTCTCTGGCCTGGTGATTTGGTACCACACATTGTTCCCATTACCCTGGTGTGCCCAAGGTATTTTAAATAGGGGTTGCAATTGACGGACAGATACAGTGACACAGTAGCACATAATTCTATTTATGCTTTATAAATTTGTTCCCAAATCTACACAAGTAATTTCCTCCTCTGGTAGTACATTAAACTTTTTACAGTAAACATCACCATTGTTTATCACAATGGCATTCTGTAATAAATTTAGAAAAGTTCAGGTTAAGAGTAAATGTTCCCAAAAACATTAGATTACAATCCCTAGATCTGCTCCTTTTTTCCGGTTTGTGGAACAGCCTTTTGTCTATGGGGTGCATGATAATCAAAAATAAGCTCTCCTGTACAACAAAATCCTTGCCTAATTGCTAATGTTTTTACTAACTCTGATTTCCAGTTTCCAGGCTCACTCAAAATTATTTCTTCTAAGTACAGAAGACAACACTTTTCAGAGAAATCCTAACAATGAGGAATCTACATATAAATATATGTTAAAGGGCAAACTACCCCAAGATCTGCTGAAGAAAATATCTGGAGAGAGGCCTGTTGGAAAGGGCACTGAACCAAACCATATTAGTACCACTGAATACCCAAGTATTTATAGAGTAGAGCAAAGGTAAGTAATAATTGTTTTTTGCAAATAAGTTTAAAAAATAAATAAATCAACAATGTGACAGATTTGCTTCAACATTACACTTGGTGGTAATAATTTTTGGGTTGGTGTAAAGATTTAGTTACAGAAGGGGTTGGTGTCAAGGGGGGCATTAGCATAGTGTATTGCTCCCTGAGATGGGAGCTGTTCAGCTACCAGTGTTGATTTTTTGTATGGTGAATACATATAAAAATATATATTACCGGTATATGTACACAATAAAAAAAGAGGGAAACTAGTAAATAAAAGCCTGATCACTGATCAATTAGGTGAGCTTTAGGAGATAGGAACAGTTAATATTTACCTGGTTAGTTCCTGGCCTCTTTCAACAGCTCGAAAACGAATAATGGTGTTGTTGTTTATTACTGAAACTAAATCCACAAGTTTAATTTTCTGTTGAAGTATACTTTCCAGGGCTCTAAAAATGCAAATTGCACCATTTATTAATAATGAGAAATTACATATACAGCTCAGAAATACTATGTCAGGCTAAATAAACATTTTGCCATTCCCAGGTTAGTTTCTGTTGGTGCCTTGACACTATTCTGTAAATACAACTAACTTCATACAGGTATGGTATATACATAAACGAGATCTAATAAAATGGTGATTTCAGCATAATTGTCATTATGATTGTCAAGCAAAGTCACAATTGTTCACACAAGTTCCTGTATTTATCATGAAAAGAACTGTAGTTACAGTCCAATGACTTTGCCAAAGCTGAGATTATGCCATCAGTCCATTGCAGACAAAAGACATCTATTTCCTTTTCTCCGGCAATAAGAATACATAATTATAATTTTCTAACAAGGTAAAAATCTGCAGATCTGACAGATATGTGCTAGAAAGCGAAACACAACTTTTTCAGAAGAAATATGGATTATGGGCTTTCTGAAAATTAATGACTTCTTTCAAACAGTGCGTACAGATAAAGGTAATATATCTAAACAAATTACATGGTGAATTCATTGTTATAATCTAAAATAACTAAAAAAGGAACATGGAAAGTAAACCCTTACAACTACTACCAATTCAAATCAATGAACCTAAAAATCCAATGTTCTAGATAAGGTACAAAAGATTAGAACCTTCTTATACAGTATGCAGGTAGACCCTATCTTATTTAAACCTTAAAAGTCTGGGGTCTGGTATACTCTTTGCTATTGATTTGTGTGGTGTCATTAGGCCTAATTTATTTAAGC
>NC_092861.1:123965481-124001418 GCF_032062135.1 Pyxicephalus adspersus | reverse complement strand
GAATCTATTTGAAAATGATTTGTAATGATCTGATATTTGCCTGTTCAAATAAGTTTATTACTGAATATACATGCACCTAAAGCTCAGTTTAACTGTTATGATTTATTACTGTAATGCTGTCAGGCTGCATAAACAGTAATAAATCTGTTTTTAAAACTGCTTTCCTCCAAGTCAACCTTCCACAACCTTTTTACCCCAGTGGAACCCCTGCTTGAACCAATTCATTGGGTGTTGGTAAGATAAATGCTCATTATATTAGCGATGATCTGGAAGAATGTTCCCCTTACAGTGGTGGTCTGAATGCCACTTTGGTGTCATGCTGGATCATTTTTTATATTTTTTTATTTGATTTCATTTTCTTGTAGTACCTTTTAATCTTTTCAATATGAAGTCCAACCTCAACTAATGTCTGGTTAATTTTAATTTCTACGTCATCATGTGAAAAGGATGGTGATTCAATTTTTATCTGCAAGATGAAACAGGAAAAAGAAAAAAGTACTTCAAATACTAATTCCAAGGCTGTTCTAAGTTGCTAATATGAAAACAATAGGAGACACAAATATTAGGGTATCATACCAACAACTGTCTAGTTAGCTCTGTTTAACAGATGTCTTACCAACCTACCAGAGAGTCAGCGCCTGTTTTATACTATAAACCTACAATGCATTTAGAAGCGCTAGAATTCTAAGAAAGTAAAACAAAGCTTACCTGAACACTAGTTTGGTTGAAGAGACAACTGGGGTCCATAGCCTGCACTTCAATGTGAAATATTCCAGTTTTTCTAGCCAGGGATTTACATTTGATTTGGCCTGTGTATTTATCAATTGTGAATTCTTCCACTGATCCATTTATAAAACTATAAGTCAGCTTTTCATTTGGTCCTAAATCAGGATCTTCAGCCTTTAAAATAATATTTTTGTTCCTATTAGTAACAGTAAATATGTAATGATATGTCGTATATACAGTAAATTATATATATATATATATATATATATATACATTCTTAAGTAAAATATGATATGTAGAAGATATTTAGAAGCTGACAATTTTGTTTTGGTAATTCTTCTGTTTGGTATAATATATCTGTAATGGGATTTATGTATAATAGAATATGTTTCATCATGTAGTATCCTATGTACATAACAAATTTTACATGGAAACTTACAGAATATCCATTCCACTCTACACATGGCCCACAAGGGAGTCCAGAAAAGCAACTTTTGGTCATACGCCTATATTTTTTTTCGGCTCCCTCGTGGGTCCCTGCAGCCTTAATATCACTGTGCCAGAAAAGCTATGCATTCTGGTGGACCCGCCTCACTACCTCTGGTGGGCCCCAGGTCCCCAGTCCAATCCTGCCTTTACTGCAAACCATTATTTTTTAAAATATTTTTTAATGGATTCTTAGAGGGTCTGAGGGTAGGGTAATGTATACAAAATACATACACATATATATATATATATATATATATATATATATATATATATATATAATTTATTTAAAGAGAGTTACAAGGAAAAAAACACAACAAAACAACATACATATATACATATAAAAATACTATAAAAAACACATAGAGAACCAAGAGCTTAACCAAATATTGTGGTAGCAAAGATACAGTATATCAGTTGTTTTGTTAATTATGTACCATGAGGTGTATTTCAACCTTTCAATAATTGGTGACCTCTCTAGCTCGGGAAATATGCGCTGAATGAAATATTATTACTTCTAAAGGAAACGGGTAGTAAAGAATCATCCTACTGCTCTCTACAACAATTCTCTATAAAACATGGTACGGAGGGCAAGGATCACATGATCGACCGTGGGAGCAAGGGGTCCATCAAGGCAGCCATGATTGCCCATCAGGCCACCAGCAGGCAGATGTTCATGCAGTAACGTTTAGCCCTCAGAAGCAAGGCAGGGATGTCCGCCTCCTCCCAGTATCCAAACATTACAGTATAACAGTATTCTAAAAATCACTGATAAGAGGGCAAAGCCAGAAATGATGGATAAGTGAGGCTGTGGAGTATCAACATTTTGGGCACCCCAGGTGCCCTGGGTCAAGTGGTGTGCAACTGGAAGATCGGGAAACCTTAAAGGCTTTATGCATAAGCAATAATTGTGCCCCCCCCCAAACCTCATTGATCATGCTCTTACGGACCACCTGATACCCTAAGATAATTTTATCAATGAGATCAGGATCAGAGAACATTATTGTTGCCTCCAGGTCCACTGATAAGCTTCTTTTCTTCTCTGGAGCTGTTTTTACTATCAAGACATTAAAACCATCTAATGCTGCCTAAAAATATACTTTGTCCGCTATTTAAATAATGTGACCTAATATTCAATTTTTAGCCACTGGTCCAGTTTATCAATTCATAATTAGTAGCACAGCAGGTTAAAAAATCCTTTATGTTGCCATGGGGGATAATGATGCATATATACCAATAATTTTTTTGCATGTTTTCTGCCCTAGGTCTACATTTGGGCTTCATTATTAAGCAGTGCAATGGTACAAAATGTGAAAAATTGCAGCAATGCATCTCTTTATCCTGAATTTTAAAATAAATTACTGGGAGGGATTCTTACCTTACAAACATTATTCAAATTAGATATAAATTTAAACAATTGCTTACTGTGACTTTGATGACAGGGAATCCACTTGGTAAGGAATTCAGTACAGTGGCGTAGTACTTCTTCTTCTCAAACACTGGCCCCTTGTATAAATCTGGCAAGTTGATTTGTAGACGGGCCATATTCTTTGGCAATGATCCTATGGTAATATAATAGCAATTGGCAAAATAAGAGTTTACACAGCAGTTAAAGGATATGTGATAAATGTATTTATGTGTTGTTATTGTCTACTACAAGATGACTTGGCATGCCATACATTGTCCAATTCCCCAACAATGTGAAAAGCAATAAGCAAAACTTTGGGAGGACAAGGCCGATTAGAGGCCCTCCAAGGATAGGAAAAACAGCTTTTATGATGCCAGGAGAGCCTGTTATTTCACAGTTGTTCCAAACTGTTGTGTGATCAGGCTGAATATTCTGGAGATGAGAAGAAGGAATAATTGTTTGCTTTGCTTTAGTTTAATAAGCATGACACCCAAGATAGGCTGGCTGTTGCTTTTGCACAAATATCTGCTCATCTATGGCTACCCCAAGGCTCAGAAGGTCACACATGTACCTTAAACAGCACTTCTTGCAAGGCAAGCTTTTAACCATTAATTTTGAAATATTATGTTTACAAACTGTATATAGTTTTAGTTTCTCTCCTGAATGAGAGCATTTTACCACGTTACCTAGAGGCAAGTTTACCTTGCACATCTGGGGTTGTGTCTGCCTCTACAGTAATTGTATAGGTTGGCTGTGCACCATAGTTGAAATTTTCTGTTTTCCATAGTTCTCCAGTATTCTCATTCAAGTAAAACTGACCTGTAAATACAAAGTACATGTAAAGTACATGAATATCAATTGTTACAAATGAGACACAGACGGCAACTTGGGCAGCACCGTGGCTCAGTGATTAGCACCCGGCCTTTGTAGCACTAGGTCCTAGGTTTGAATCCCAGCCAGGACACTATCCGCATGGAGTTTGCAGGTTCTCCCTGTGTCTGCATGGGTTTCCTCCTGCACCCCAAAAACATGCAGTTAGGTTAATTGGCTTCCCCCTAAAAATTGACCTTAGACTACATTAATGACATATGAGTATAGTAGTGACATTAGATTGTGAGCTCCTTTGAGGGACAGTTAGTGACATGACTATAGACTTTGTGCTGTGTAATATGATGGTGCCATATAAATACTATATACTGATGTTTTAGAGATGACATAACTGTGTTAAGCTCAGTACCTGCTTAGTTCCTTGATGTGTTGAAAAAATGATCAGCTTCCCACAGTCTGACAGCCTTTAAAGCGAGGAGACTGACAGGAAGTGTTTCATGTTAGACTATTCATCTTCAGGCCATGTAGGTCACATATACTTACATGCTTCACATATAGTCAATATTTTCAATATTTTGAAGTACACTGCTGTTTTTATAATGATCTCAAAAGTCCTTTTAGGAATCTTGTACAACTTTTTTTTGATTGGCCATCTTCAAATCCTGGCCTGGGAAAGTGATGGAATGTATGGCCCACCCATTCTATTAAATACACTATGAATCTGGATGCCAAATAAAGATCTGTAAAGCTGCAGTTCTATCATGGACCACAGCCACAGGTCCTTTAACCTCTCCCTAAAATAAAATAAAGCAAGTTGCTGCCCAATGCCGACTTCATTTTGTCTCACATGCCTCAGGGTAAATATAGATAATATTTTTTTCATATAGTTTTAAATGTGTGGGCTTAAAAATCAAGAGTGTAGATTATAGTGTCTTCTTAAAATAAAAGAAAACACTGAGCTGTGATGCCTGGGTAAGCATTGTATCTCCCACTTGTACATGGCCAAAGATTAAGCCAGGAAGAGAAGAGGAGGATGGCGGCACCCACAGCAGAATAGGAACAGGTTAATGTATAAAAAAAAATTAAATAAAAAAAATCAGCCAGGTATGTTTATTTTATTGCAGAAGGGATATCACCAAAAGTTTAGGAAAATAATTTTTAAGTATAGTTGTGCATACTTACCATCATTATTTCCGGCAACAATTCTGTAAGTGATATTTTTCCCTGATTTATTCTTTGCAGAAAATTTGTAAATTGGGTAATTACTGTTTTCACTTTTTTTTAAATCAGTGCTAAAAGTAAAACAGATAAATTAGTAATTAGGGTTTCCCCATTAGGTTAGATTTGGGAAAAGCATGAAAAAGTGTGAAGAATATATTCTTTAGTGCTTCCAGTGATGGTACGTTATGTAAATTATACCAAATTTGTTTGGGAATTTCTTGTGACCTGCACCCTATATCGTGTGAACACTCTGACTGGCACCTTGCCAAATTTTATCACATCTTCTGCATGAAAGTGCCACCCACCACAAAAAGTTCCACATTCTTTTAAAAGATCATTTGTATTTTTATTTATTCACAAACCGAACACATTACAATTAGGATTCCCAATTAAAAAAACTGACATTATTTTCAGCTGCATCCAATAGGATTTAAGTCATATAGCTAAAATTAAGAGCCTTAACTTTCCAAAGTAGACCAAACTTTCCAAAGTCGGCATGGTTTAATAACCTCTAGTCAAGTCTTTTTTTTTAAAGAATTCATTTATATATCAAAAAGGATGGGGAAAATAACCTCTCACCTTAATTCATTTGGGGCAAATGCTGGAAATAAGTTTGGTTTGTGTACCACATTTATAATGATTGAAATGCTGCTATTCAGTGAAGGAAATCCATTGTCTTTAGCAAACACAGTTATAGTAATCTCTCCCGGATCCAGTTTTCCAGCAGTTATTATCCTTCCATCTTTCATGTTTTCAATTAGGAAGCAATTATACTGTATGTCAGGTGACAGGAAATATTCAATTATGCCATTATCTCCCTGCAAGTCAATAAAGGCAGAAAACTTTATAGAGCTATTCTAAGGAGATCATGTTAAATAATGTATGGTGTACAAATTGTCTTTTTAGAAGCTTCAAAGCATTATTATTATACAGTAGGTATCTAATAGTATACCTTGTCTCTGTCTGATGCATTCACTACTGTCACTAGGATTCCCAGGGGGCTATCCACATCTAGTTCAGCAAAATATTGTCCCTGGTTAAAATGTGGGGCATTATCATTTTCATCCAGAATATGAACTGTGAACTGCATACTGGTCTGAAAAGAAATAATTGACTAAAATTATAAACTTATAACAGATTTCATTCTTTTGAAATAATACTCCATTGTTACTGATGCCAAATATTATTAAAAATAACTAAAGTGAAATTTTAAAATGGGAAATCTACTCAAAATTGACATTTCAGTATTTGGGAAATGCTGAAATGTAAAATCTTTGAACATTCCCTTATATCTATATGGGGTTGGGGTGTGGTGACACCATGTCTGCACACTTGCCATGGTCATACAAAAGGTGTCTATATTTTTCATTTGGATTTTTAAGTATTTTTATTATGGAGAATGTAACAGAAAACAAATAAACAATCCATGCCAGATGTAAACTGTAGATAAGAAAGTAACCGAGAACTATGCCAGATGAAGCTTGCAGCAAACGTCCAGAGAAAATACAAGAAGCCAAAAGACTTATCCCAACAGACTCCACCTATATATAAAAACATTTGAGTGGACTGACCTGTAAGCTACAAAACAATGGAGAAGTTTTAAAGCCCTATACACAAAAATATCAAATTCCATCATTCAATGAAAGTTCAAATATACTCTGTACCCCACCCCTAAGTAACTACTTGTGTTTGCATGGGTCTTGTACATATGTTCTGATTTCCTTCCAAACAAATTCCAATGGATTAGCAGTCTCTGACTAACTGGCTATCTTACCAAATGAACCCCCATGGATAGCTTCTGTGCAAAGGATTCCCATTAGCTCTATAACATTAGACCGGACAAATAATTTAAAAACATATTAACCTACCTTATAGAAAGGAGCTGACTTATTGTTAGTGGCTGTGATATTTAGAATTGTATGTTTTATGGTTTCAAAATCAAGAGGCCTTTTCACTAAAATGTTTCCATGTGTTTCATCAACTTCAAAGAGATCATCTTCATCTATAATAAAATGTAACAAGTCATACTTTTATAATAATGTATCTGTCAGCTTTCTTGATTATCTTTTGCAAAGACTCCAAAAGATTACTTTGGTAGGGTCTAGATTTGGCACCTCTTATCAGAAGTGTACTTTGAGGAGAACAAAAGTGATTAGACAAGTTTTTTAAACTTGGATTAGTGATCAGTTCTCCTAAGGACAGAAGGTTTAATTGATGCAGCATTGCTGGAGAGAATAGACTGATTAGGCAAAATTCATCAGTCTATAACTGTCAATAACTACATATCTTTTAGTAGACTTTCTTTGTTGTTTAGCCCACGGCAAACTCCCATTTTGCCACAATAAAAATGTAGAACTGCTTGTATGGTATGAGGTATGAGAGTAATGTGTTTATTAGATTGTATCAATATACTAGAAATACAAGGATACAAGGAATACAGGAACATTACCATACAGACTGTAGAGTATAAATGCATTATCTCCAGAATCCCGGTCAGTTGCCATCACTTGGCCAACAAAAGTTCCAATTGGTGCATTCTCCTCAATGACCATCAAGTTGATTGGCATAAACACAGGTTTACAATCATTAATATCCAATACCTGGACAACAACAGTGCAGTATCCTTGTTTTCTTTGGGGCAGCCCATGATCTTCAGCAAGAATAAAAATCTACATATAAAAAAAATAATAAAATGAAATTCTACATATAGAGAAAGATATTTCTAATAATTATAAAAATATATACTGCATCTCATTAACAATTCCCATGTTGTCAAAACAGACATAAAAATAGATATAATTATTGGGTTATGTGCAGGGTACAACAAACAAACTGAAGCTTTGCTTGATAGATTCTCTACACATTAGTGCTGATTTACTGAAATGGATTACACTGTTTGTCAGAGCAAAGTTCATTGCCATGGAAGGCAAAAACTGCTTAGCTTAGTGTATTTTTTTAGAGAGCGCCTTTGAGAACGCCTCAATCATGAAATGTTAAAAAACATGGTTTTTGCTTGTACATGATTAAATAGTTAACGTCAGCAGAGCTTCACCTCACTCACTAAGCTAAGTGAAATATCTCTTGCTGTTGAATGGATACACCTAAATTAGTAAATCTGCCCCAATTATCAGCCTGTATCTAAAGTGGTGGTGTATACTAAATATGTTGGGCCTTTATAAATACTGTATAATAATAATAATGGTAAAAGAGTTAGTGTCATGTATAGAGGTGCTAACTTAAAACAACTTATTCTTATGGTATTCTTATTCTTAACAACTTAAAACAACTTGTTCTTATGGTTCTGTTCCTGAATTTTTCTTTATGCTTGTCAGTTCAGTCTGAATTAACAAGGCAGGGGGTGCCTTTAGGCATCCATCTCCTCTTAATCATTTCCCAATTCACTGTTTTCATTCATTAAAACTCTACAGGTATGCTTTACCTGCTTAACTGGCATCTCATAGATTGTAAGCTCTTCTGGGCAGGGTCCTCTCCTCCTTCTGTGTCACTGTCTGTATCTATCTGTTATTTGCAACCCCTATTTAATGTACAGCACTGCGTAACATGTTGGTGCTATATAAATACCGTTTAATAGTATTAATATTAATTAAGCATTAATGTGTTTCTCTTCTACTTAAAGTCTATTTAAAACCAATGTTGATCTAAACCAGCGGTCGCCAACCTTTTCAGGTCTGCGGACCAATAAAATCACTGGCTCCCAACCACGCATGCATGGAGAGCCAGGTGTCACTCAAAGGGGGAGAAACCTTCCCCAGAGTGACGTCATCATGACATAACCCCACCCACTCTTCCATTGCGGATCTGAGCCTGCAATGGGAGAATGGGCAGGTTGTGTGCAGGGACACAGCCTGCCCACCTTCCTGAGCCTAGAAACTGCTCGGGGTACGTGGTCCGCGGCTCTGGCCTGTGCATCCCCCCAGCAGGGTCCTTCTCCTGACCCCGCTCAGGGGTGCACTGACCAGAGTTGTGGACCCCCAAAATTTTCTCACGGGTCACCGGTTGGTGACTGCTGATCTAAACAATATCCTCTAAACAGGGTGACAACACTACGATTTCACTTTGGAACAAAAAGCAATACTATCCTATTATAGTGCAAAGTGAATTTTCACTATGTTCATTAAGCTAAGTAAAACTTTCCATACCTAAAAGAAGCCTAAACTCTTTAAATAAATGTATTTTTATGCTACACAAGAACTCATGATGACATGGCACGTATGACTGACCTGAAACTCTCTGGGTCCACTTTCAAAGTCAAAACTGGACAATGCAAATATCTTCCCATTTCCAGCATTTATACTGAAGTACTGAGAGTCATTATTCAGTATAGTGTACTGAATGGCGCCATTGCTGTCTGTATCAGCATCTATTGCTTGAACCTGGGCAATTAATGTAGGAAACTTGTGGTCCTGCACATTCCAAGAAAATATATAAGTATACACATTGCATTATATATAGATACATAGTATGCATAATAGTCAGTTGTATATTTAAGGATCATTAAACTTAGTTCACTTCACTTAACCCAGAAATCCAGCAAAACTTTTTTGGAACTTTTGGATATAGATATAAGAATTTTATTCTATTTTTGGAGATGCCAGAATCACAAAAAGAGGGAATGTTGCCAAATGATGGGACGGTCTACTTAGAAAGTTATCATTCAAAACTCAGTAATGTGAAAGGAATTTGTAGTTTTGCCAAGGTCATGTTCATGTAAAAGGACTTGACAAAATATATTATAAAAATACTGAAATAGGTGAATTTTCTTTGCTGAATCTTTCCTTCTGTGAAAATACCTCTGTAGATTATGAATTGTGCCACTTGTACCAGTGTTTTGCTTTTAAAAGTAGTGGGAGTGAAACCTAAAGAGTTGTTTTTCTTATCTACGTTCCAGCGATGCAACATCCTCAATACCTTGCTAGTAAATTACATCTTCCGACTTCAAGACTTTAGTGGCATTGTTGACCACAGTGGATGTCATATGCTGATAATATATGCTGAGCTGCAGCATGTGCTACCTAGGCACAAGTTAACAGGCAGGCAAGAATCCCTAAAGGAGACACATAGGGGTCCTGATTTACTAATGTTGTCCAAGGCTGGAGAGGATACGCTTTTATCAGTGAACCTGGGTGATCCAAAAAAATCTGGAATAGATCTGATCCAGGATTGAAAACATTTGCTAACAAAAAGCAAATGACTAGGAACTCTATTCCAGGTTTGCTGGATTACCCAAATTCACTGATGAAAATGTATCTTCTCTAGCCTTGGAGAGCTTTAATAAATCAGGCCCAGTATGTCTTGTTTGTAGTGAAACTATGCCTGTTCATATAATTTTAAATTAAAGGTTGAAGTTTTACTTTAAATGGTTGGGTTTAGCTCCACTTTAATGGATACTGTGACATCTAAGAGCTCATGTTCATTTAATTGCAATCTTAGAAGAACAATGGCAATCCACATAATAACAGTTTAATATGCTAGGAAAAGTCAATCACTATTTGTGAATATTGAGTTTTTTTTTCTACAAACTATAATAAATATTCACTATCATCTTACCTCTTTCACTGTCACTTTGACCAGAGAGTTTGGAAAAACTGGAGCCCATTGGTTTCCATTAATGACGGTGATAATAACAATGGCTTCACTGTATATCCAGGACCTTTGTGAATCTGTTGCTTTCACTGTTACATTTCTTGGGAAATCTCTTATTATCAGTGGTTGTTTAGTCTGTATTATTCCTGTCAGTGGATCCATGATAAAGTAATCTACACAGAAATCAAAGAGAACTACATTGCAAAATTTATAAAGTGAATCAAAGCTTAGAGACTTTGTCACATAAATCAGCACAGTGCGGTAATAAGTCTTACAATGAGACCCTACAGACCTCTGCATTGTAGTGAAACACTGGTATTTCTTTGTCACCCTAATGCACATATGCATTGGGTAATTGCTAGAATACATTTTTGGAGGCAGCATGGGGTCTGCTTTATTCTTCATGAACCATAAAGATAGTTTTGACTGCACCTAACATCATCTTCCTGAATTAGGCCAAACTTGTGTTGAGATGCCAGGAGAAGGAAACAAGATAGGGATATTTTCACTTTTACTACATTTTGAGACTTGGTACTCCTGCCTGCAATTTGGCTGCCTTTGGCCCTGATTTATTAAAGTTCTCCGAGGCTGGAGAGAATACACTTCTATCAGTGAAGCTGGGTGATCCAGCAAACCTGGAATGGATCTGGTCCAGGATTGAAAACATTTGCTAACAAATAGCTAATGACTTTTAGGAAATCCATTCCCGGTTTGCTGGATTACCCAGCTTCACTGATGAAAGTGTATTCTCTCCAGCCTTGGAGAACTTTCATAAATCATGGCATTTGTGTCTTTCCCAATAGTGTCCTATGGCAGACTAAGTCCTGACTGTACAGCAACTTCCCTGGTATTACCTATACTATGTGTTTGACAAACACACAATTAGTATCCTAATTGATAATCTTCACAATCATTACTAACCTTGCAAACTATATTATATTTACTGGTACTGTTATCATGATTACTATTAGTATTAAATGGTGATTTAGGCTACCTCTATCAGTTTGAGTAGTGAAGCTGTATACCAATGTTGCAGGTAAATAAAAGGCTTTGATTTGTGTTAGGATTGTATGTGGTGCTGTCCAATCATTCAAAGCTTCTGGGAGATAGTAATTAGATGAGAAGACCGGGTAGTTTATATTCATGGGTGAAAAAACCACAAACACCTGTGAATCAAAAGACGTGAGACAATTTATGGCCAATAATGCAATGACAATACAAGAGTAGAAAATAAATAAAAAAGATCACCATGATAGATGTGGACAGTGGTGGGGTTCCATTATCACGGCACTTGACCTTGAGAGTATAGTGCAGAGGGCTGTGATGGGGTGGAAGGTCTTTTATTATAAAGATGTGGCCAGTAGCATTGGATATTGCAAACAGTCCTTCACTGCTATCACCTGGAAAAAGACACCCAATAATTATTCTCTGCCAAGTAATCTATTGACTAAAATTTGTCTTAACTTAGCTGCATGCTGCAAAAGTGGAAACCTTAAAGAACGCTGTTGCTCCAATAATTGTCAAGATTTTATAGCCACCCAAGTAGCACCCTGGTAGGCTCACTTGCTATGTGGTCACCAGTACAGATGAAATCTCCCCAACAGTAAAAAGAAAAAGTTTTTTAACTTCATCACTCCAAACAAAAATATGTTTTAACTGATTTGGCCAATAAGGCTTTTATTATATTGTAAATGTTGTAGAAACATAGAAGAATAAAGTTAGAAAAAAATAAAGTTTTAGATTGTTTTTTTGAACCAGGGACTTCCAGACTGCTGAAATTCTGTTTCAAGCTTTAACTCTTCCTGTAAAATAATACTATCTAATGATAGTTGGATAGCTTTCATACTGCTAGCTTTAGGAGTTAGCTTAATTTAGAAATACTATCCTACTGATATCCTTATATTTTTTTATCCCTCAGAACTTTCTCCATTATTGTTAGTCGCCTCTGAATTTGCTCTCTTTCTCTCACTCTTTTGTGAGTTCTCCAGAATGCACACATTGGGGCCTATTTTACAAAGCTCTCCAAGCTGGAGAAGATTATCATGGGAGAACCTAGGTGATCAAGCAGACCTGGAATAGATCTAGTCCAGGGTTAAAAATATTTGCCAACCAATAGCCAATGAGTTTGAAGAAATCCATTGCAGGTTTGTTGGATCACCCAGGTTCCTACACTGAATATTTATCTTGTTTAGTCTTGGAGAGCATTAATAATTAGGTCAAAAAACCTAAACAAGGTCTATATAAGGGAACCAGAGTCTCCTCTCTTCTGTTGGTATTCCCTCTAAGTGATCTCCAGAATTCTATTTGATTTTCATTCTGCATGGGCCTACATTTTGTCATTCATTCCTAACCCAATTCACTGACTAAATGGAGGTTTAGGCCACAATGTGGTTGCATTCAATAAATAAAATGTAAACTTGTTATGTAGTGATATATTTGATAAGAGTGAACACAGAAGACAATTTAAAGTATACTCATCATGAGAGAAAGAACCTACTGACCTTCTGAAAGTACTTCTTATCTGGTTGTTTCTGGTTTCTCTCTAAAGTTTCGCCTTACACCTAAATTAATTCATACAATTCCTTATACATCTAAAGAATCAAAGCTAGAATTATAATATTCATGTAAATGTTTAGCCTCATTTCACATTCTATTATTCAACTAAGTGTGAAGTTTTTCCAGCATCATATTCAGGCAACATTCCTAGGGGTTTATTTAATCAGCAGTGAATCTGACACTGAAACGTTTCAAGTTGGAGAATCAATTACTGCTTTGAAACACATGGGGCTGGAGGAATCTCCACCAGAGAATGTTTCAGTGAATGTCAAATTTACTTCTTTATAAATAAACCCCTAGCATTGTAATTTATTGCTTTGTGGTTCAGGCAAACATTCATTAGAGCTGGAGGTGTTCATCATTGTCATTATTGATTTGAATGAAATTAATTAAAATCAAAACTGTCTTCCTGTTTAATTCCTTCCTTTTAAATAAAGTCTCCCACTGATCAACTACAGCTCTATCTAAGCTCTATCTAAGCTCTCTCTGTGTATATGTATAATTTGTAGATAACAATATTTTATCGTGTTTTGAGAGAAATCCCTAATCTATTGTTACAAATAGTGAACTCTTTCATTTACCTGATATGGAATAATGGATTCCTTCATCAACAGCTTTATTGCCATGAGTTGCATTAATGTCGAGAATAGCATGTCCTGTGGTATATGTACCATCCCATATAACTGTATGGTATACTAGATTTTCCACTATGGGTCCCTGTTCATTCACATCTTCAACATGCACTTGAGGGCATAAAATAAAACAAAGAAAGAAATCATGTAATATTTAAATCAAAAGTAAGGCACTCCAAACAGTAAGGCGCACACAACATCGATGATTTTGAAAGTGCAGTAAACCAAAACACTCCAGAATTCTATATTATTATTGGTCTCTGGTCAGAATGGGGTATATAAACAATCACTCAATAAAAGTGTTTGCATATTTGTTCAAATTCAGATGGGTGGTTGTACTTAAAAGGTAACTAGAGCTAATTACACGGTTGGCACCCTGCTATTGACTGGTGGATGTTAAAATGATGTGAGTTAATTATCGTTCATATTATTTTCCTCCTGCCGATACATAATATAAACTACTGTACTCTCTTTCACTTGCGGTTTTGTCCATGGTTACGATTGCATTTACAGGTAATGTTACTGAATAAGAGCACTTTACATAATCACTTAACACATAATTTACACTATGTAGTGCACTTCCCAGTACGTTTACCCATGTCCTAGTAATACCATTCAAGTAAATTAATATACATTTGTACATCTCTAGTTATGTTTTAAATATGTTCTCTCATCTCAGTTCACACAGAATGAATAATTAAGCATTTGTATCAAACAAATTGTTTATAATAATACTCCAATGTGTGCAATGTAGATTTAGGAGTACAGATGTTGTATAAAGGCAATAAAAGAAAAGGTTGGGTCTATACAGGATATAAATACTACTGTCAGCAGGATAACTTCCAGAGGCAAATGCTGGTGTATGCTGATCTCTCTCCAATATTCAGAGATATTAGTTTGCATGCAAAACCCTGTTGTCAAGGTATCTTTGTAGAGGAGGAATACCTGGTTTATGAATATATACGGTAATGTAATATATAGGTGAAAAGCCTAACTACAGGGTAACTGTACTTTTATATAAGTTAATTGCCAAGACTTCTATAGACCTTGTATGTATACACTCGACACAACAAAATGGAAACAGCCAGATATATAATTTGTGCAACCAGTGAAGCTGTGCAAGCAACCTGTGAGGCATAGAGGCTCATCTATTGTATATGTAGTATAGGTGGGAAGGTGGGAAAGGTCTCCCTCTTGCTGTTAGTTAGGCTTTCTACTTTGTATTCTTTATAATGATCTAACAGCTTTTCTGATTTGCAGTATCCGAATGTTGAAGGCTATGTGGCTACACAACACCATAATGCAAGATATGTATTTTTTGAAACAATGTGGATTCCCCATTGAATAAATACAGATATTGATACCAATAACTGTTGTGGTGCTGTTGTATTGGGGATCTCTTGGACTGTATGCAGTCACTGCCATCGTATGTTGTCTGCTGGTCTCAAAGTCCAGTGGTTGCAGGGTGGAGAGACAGCCAGAGATTTCTCCAATGTAAAACAAGTGAGACACCTTGGTGAATGAATACATAATAACAGAATTGTCTCCCAGGTCCACATCTGCTGCAGAGATATTCAGGATCTAAAAAAAAATAGCAATCAAGTTAATTTTGTTTTCTAAGTTTTTGTAACATTTTTAAGACACTGGTTTTAGTATTTTGCAAATCAGGTAGTTTTTAAAAAGCTATTTTCAACCTACCAAATTTCTGGTTTAGCTGTGCCTATAGACAGAGGGGTAATGGTTTATCTCCAATAATAAACCATATAAAAGAATATAATAAGTTTTTTTAAATGTTCAGTTTGAATGTATAACTTCAAATTTATAACTAAAAGCAGTAATATATCATCTACATGGTATAGCATTGTAAAGGTAAGGAATACACATGATCCTGGTTCCAAAAAAGGGAAAATAACCCATCTGCCATAAGAACTCCCATGACTGCTTTACACCTATCCATTAGACTGCAGGGCATTTCAGCACACTCATTTTGTAATTTTATATTTAATTTGAATGCAAATACACTTTTGGCACACTTAAAAACCAGATGTAACCCTATCATGTTCCCTGAGATATGTAGGGGTGTTAGTTTGAAAACTGCGATCCTTTTTACATATCCTACAGTTATTTCTGACACTTCTGACATGACTCCCCCCAGTTTCTGCAACATGAGATTGTAAGCTCTTCAGGGCAGTGTCCTCCCCTCTTCCCCTGTCACTGTCTATATCTTTCTGTCATTTGTAACCCCTATTTACTGTACAGCGCTGCATCATTTGTTGGCGCTATATAAATCCTCTTTATTATTAATAATAACAATAATAATAATATTAGAGACGTTTGGGCCTTGTTTGTATGTGTGCATTATTGGTGCAGTTGAGTGCATGTGAATATGCATGTAAAATTTAATATCAGCTATTGTATTTATCAACACTGATCCGTTTTTTCCTTTAGTTTTTTTTATATAAATATTTGGAATTATCTAACTATAAAATCTTGCATGTAATGTAAAAACCCTGCTCAGTCCAACCACCCCATCCAGCACTGCCTAACAAGGTGCTGGAATAATACAGTTCCCTAGCCAAATAACTACTAAAGAAAAAGTGACGCATTCATTTAACTACGTTAACATGCTTAACTGTACATTTATCTCTTAGAAAAAAAGAAGATTTAGATGGACCCACATCAGCTGAATAACAAAAATAATCTTTTCCCCACATACAACAGCATTATACATACTGGTTATAACACATAGGTCTGCATTGGCACTTTTGTTTAAATACATTTTGTAAATATACTGAGGATAAATACCACTTGTGGAGGTTCATTTTCTTTTACAGTAACTTCGTACTGCGTTTTTGGAAATATAGGGGGATTATCATCATCATCCTGGACATAAACATGAATCGTTAGTGTGGATGATAATGGTGGAGTCCCAGAATCCTGAGCCTATAAAGAAAGATATCATCAATCCTAAGTAGCAAATTATTTTTGTGATTTGACAAGCAATGGAATGACACATTTTGGGATATATAGAAGTGATTTAAATTCTAGCGTACAGTATTTAAACCAAAAAAAATATACAAACAAAAAACCTGTAACAGCTGCACTATTGAAGGATTTGTACTAAGGATTTGTACACTGCATTCCTTCATCTTATCACACAAGTATTTTGTATGAGCAGAATCCTTATAACAGACTTACAATTACTGTGAGATTGTAAATATCCGTTGTCTCTCTGTCCAATGGCCTGTTATTGTATAGTTGTCCTGTAAAATTATCAATCTGGAAAATGCCATCAAAGTCATTTTTCAGCATGTACATCACAGCACCATTATCACCAATGTCTTTGTCAGTTGCCTTTATAAGCCCCAAATTGAGGAAATTCTCGTTTTCCTGGCATGTGATATTTATATGAATGGTGGGTGAGAATACCGGGGCATTGTCATTTATGTCAAGTACAGTAACAGTAACCTATGAAAGAACACAGAGGTCACATATATCAATGGTCAGCAATTTACAATTTATTATTTTAAATTCTAGTTCCCTAAAGAACTTCAGATCATGTCAACTTGTTGACTACTATTGTACTATGAAGAATTGACAAATGACTAAACATTGACTGACATTTTGGTTTACTGATGTGTAGGTATTTTACACAAAATATAATTTAACAGAGCAAAAATCAAAGACCAATAATGCAAAATTGGGGGATCCATACCACAACAGCTCCAGGACTGGATGGTTCTCCTGAATCCACAGCTTTCACCATAACACGATAACAGTCCTGATACTCTCGGTCCAGCAGGATGCGTGTTAGAATGGTCCCATTATCAGTGATGGAAAAAGTTTCTGTGTATGTCCCAACAGAATATATAACTAACATATCCGGTCCAGCATAGGCTTGTACTATCCCAACTTCAGTTCCTGGTGGCATTCCTTCATAAATGCTGAAACTGTAGCTAGAATTCAGAAAATCAGTGCGACCTCTCTCTATTGTAACTAAGACTGTAGCTGGAAATTAAGTAGATATCAAATATAGAACATTAGTGAAATAAATGACTTTGATTTTCTATAACAATGCATTTCTTCTCTTTGCAGAAATACAGATATTTGTTTCGGTAGTACATTTACAAATAATGCAGATACAAATGTAACAATTATGTTAGTTTCAGAAAATATAGATATATAAAAAATATAAACATATATTTGTAAACCTTTTTGACATTAAAATTCCTGCAAATTTTTCACAATTGAAAGTACAGGACTCGGGTGAACTGTGGCAAGGGGCAGAAAATGGGAGAGTCTAATAACGCTGCACCAAAAAATGGTAAAAAGCAATAGTTTATTATTGGCGCAAACAATATGGGGCTAATGTTGTGGTGGTTTGCAACCAGAATCAAAAATTAGGCAAAATAAAGAGTCAGAATACCTCAGGAATGACATCAATTAAAATTGAAATTTCTTACCATTAGAAGACAGCATTGAAAATCCATGATCAGTGGCAATGATTATTAGTGAAATGTTATTGTCCTTACAAACAACACATATATTACTTGTAAGAGAAATGACTCCGGTCAGATCATTTATAGTAAATCCATTATATAGCTCTGCAAACCTGTAAATATTGAAACATCACTTGAGCAAAGTTTATTCCAGCAAAGTTTATTTATTTAAAATAATTGTTTTTAAAATAAAGAGTTTTGTTCCCTTTTTGTCCCACATACACAACAAGAAATCTTTGTTATTCTGCCAATAAGTGTGAGAAAACCTCTTCTTGGATATCTATCACTGAAACAGTTATCCCCAATGACAATTGTAACACTTTGGCTTTTTCATCATTCCACCACTTATTGTGCAGTGTTCCTACAGACCTATGGAGGAAATAATCCTCCCTAGAGGAACCACAAAAAAGTCTGACACAGGTTTTAGCCCCTGGGTCCCCAATCCGAAACTACACTTTAACTGTATGCCCAAAACATGATATTTTAATATCCTTTAGAATACATTGTTAATATTAAACTGAAAATCTCCTTTTATCAAACAAAATTACCTGTACGATATCTGTGAATTATTTCCAATGTCCAAATCTGTAGCTGATACTCTGAGAATTGGCTCTCCTGTTTTCATTGCACTTAGAGTCAGATGCACAGAATATACAGACTGTGTAAAAGTTGGGGCATTATCATTAATGTCCTGGATAGCGATGACGAGATCTGCAAAACTCTGTGGGAAAAACACATTTTACAATGCTGTCCACCTTGTGAAGAGCTTATTTTACTAAAATTGTTCTAGTTGTAAGTGCAGTGATATGTAATAATAAAGAACTCAATATAACTTTAAAGTGGAACACCAGACACACTAGCCTTGGATAGAGTATCCTTTGTCCTTGGAGAGACAATTTAGAGAGATTTGGTTCTCATTTCTACCCTGTAAACATTGTCAAAAGGCGAGAGCAAGAAAGTAAATCTAAAATGTTTGCATCATCATCTAGCATTGAAACTGGAGTAGAGGGGATATCTTCTAATGCGGTAATAAAAAAAATTACAGGAGCACCATCAGACATCTGCAGAGAGAATATTTATTTGTCACGAACAAAGTGCAAGCACAATATTTCAGATTCCTGATGCCTGTAGAAGAGGAGCTTATTGGCCTTGAAACATTGCACCTGTACTCTGTGACAAATACTTATCCTATGGCTGAAAGCTGATGGTGTTATGGTGACCCTATACTATTGATTTGGGCTTTTGTGGGGGTTCCCTCTGTCTTGTGTTGACCATAGCACACATGTATATGTATGTCTATGGTTGAAAAGAGGGCACAGAAAATTTTAAAGATTTGATTTTCCAATAGTGACGTCCACCACAGATCTGCCCCCGAACTTTTTTTGGAGATATTTTTTCTTTGTGCTGTCTCTCACAGCACAAGGTAAGTGGGGTAAATCTATCCAGTGGGGACACAGACATTCATATAAATCTGAGAAACCAACCCTTTCCTACTTTACCCCACTTTCCAAAAAAGTTGTATATGCAGTTTTACTCTAAAGCTAAGACTATGTACACAGATTTCCGTCTCTGGAACAATCTTTCGTGATTGTTTGCAGTGACAGATGATCGGACAACCTCTGTACACACAGCACCTGCTCTGTGCTATGAAGAGTGGAGTACGAGTGAGTGGCACCCCGCAATGATTTCCTTCATTCAAATGTACAATGGACGTACGCTAGGATGGATCAATGCACATTGTCAAGGGACCACTGTACACATGTCAGATTGTTGCTTAAGATGATATGACCATTCATTGGACATGACAATGACATGACATGACAATTATTGGATGTGTGTACATAGCCCACAAGTTACGTTGCTTAGTTAGATCCCCATGCTTTGATTTGTCCATGAACCTGTATTCAAGACGACCTGGTAAAGACATAACAGCCACAAATGTACGTTATAATATGTAAGTCCTTACAGGCTCCTCTGGCCTACATGCTCTACATTCTGCTATATTGTTTTACCTATATGTAAACCTTTAGTAAGATCCTTCTACTCTAAATACACAGCGCACATTGTAAAGTGTAAGTAATCTTTTGTCAGTATAGCTCATTTGATAATGCTTAAAAATAAACTCCTCATCCATTACCTGTCTTGGTGGCATTCCATTATCTGACGCTATTAACAGGATTACATATTTGTCCTTGGCTTCTCTGTCCAGCAATCCATAAACAAGAATACTCCCATTCTACAGGAAAAGGGCAATTTGTAGTAAAATTAAATCTTTTTTTTATTCATTTTTAATACATTAACATTTTATATAATTTCAAACATTTAAATGGTAAAAAAAAGCATAATAATGATACCATTATGTAGGTTGCTATTTCTAACCTGGTTCTAAAATATTCAGCTTGCCTGGTTGGTATTCTGATCCTTGGCCTAAATTTTAGAATGAAAGCCACAATGCTAGAAAAATACAGCTATAAAGGAATTTAAACATAAACTCTTACTTGCATTACAATGAAATTGTCTATTTTTTCAGAGGTGACTGTAGTTTGTCCATTTGATCCAGAATCCTGGTCAGTAACATTCACTTCACCTAGTAGGAGTGGTGTGCTATAATACCTCTCTGGGACTGTGAAAAACAGAGGCTGGTTCTGAAACTCTGGATTATTATCATTAATGTCAGTTACAGTAATAATAACCAACGCACTGGAATTCAGCCCAGCTGGCTCTGCATCAAACACCCAAACCTGAAAAACATGAAAAGCGTATTAAAGATTATTTTGCCATAATCTTGCTATTTAATATTATTTATATGTGGGGGTACAAAGGGTTGATTAATGTTGATCTCATTATACTTACTGTCAAAAATAATTTGCTATAGACTTAAAAATTAAGTGATCAGATGAAGCTGATTAAAGTTAATATTTGTTGGGTAGATTTTTTTATTAGAAAGAATGTTTAACCAACATATGTACTTTCCTTCATCATGCACCTCATCCTTTAGCTGGTATCATTATAAGGTGTGAATAAGAATGATGATCATTAGTCAACAATGGACAAGCACTGACTATTGGCTCACATATTGTCCAAATAAAACACAGCTCCTTGTCTAATCTGCAGTCTCTACCAGTACTTGTCAAATGCAATGTGTTTGTGATCATCTATCAAACCTTTGGATCAGAGTATATAGGACTCCTTGCAGGGGGCATGGATATTAGCCTAACTTTTCAATCAGCGCCTGCCCACTGCATTCTAGATTGGCATCACTGCTTCTGATGTTTTTTTTTCTTCTGGGTAATGTCCCTAGTCTGATGCCCAGCATATTTAACCAACTTCTTCTGAACCCATATAATCCTGGACTTACCCAGATCCCTCTGTAATTTTGACATCTACTACAAACAGCTTCCTTCCTTTTAACCACATTTGGTTAACATTCAATTTAAATATGTGTGATAAGGATTCTGATATTATCTGACCCTGATATGGCTTCCAAGTTCTAAGCCAGTCAAGCTGAGCCCATTTCCTCAAATGTGATTGATGTTATAGCCAAAGAATGTGTGTTTTCACATGTATTCACCTGTTGCTTTAGTGTTACTTTAGATAACCTTTTAGGTGTACTTTGTTAGTCAGAAATTGTAAAAAAGTTTAGTTAGTAGTTTGGATGAGCAAATGTACAAAGGCCTTCTCTATTGAAACTATGTATGCTATCTTGCCGAATAAAAATAATGGGAACACACTTGCACTTTTCTTGCACTGAATCCACATTTATTACCCACAAACTCTTTGGACCCGGTGGTGTGTATTTATTTAATTAACCTCTTTGGCTACACTGGCAGGATTACACTTTGTAAAACTACCCAAATAATGGGCATTTGATTTCTCATAAAGTGGAGCAATCTTAAAAGGCAGGGAGTTTCAGTGGTGCAAAGCCTAATAAAACGTCAAAAATACTTTATTGATAAGCTATTCATATAAACAATTTTGACACATGAATTATCACACATTTGGTTAACATTCAAGTAAAATATGTGTGATAAGGATTCTGATATTATCTGAACCTGACATGACTTCCAGGTTCCAAGCCAGTCAAGCTGAGCCCATTTCCTCAAATGTGATTGATGTTTCAGCAAAGGAATGTGTGTTTTAACAGGTATTCAACTGCGGGACAGATTCCCTTCAGGAAATCATTTATTGTGGAAACAATATAACTAATAGCAACTCACCTTGATAAAGAGTTGAGGTGTTAACTCTCGATCCACTTCACCATGAAACAAATACATCACTCCCTTTTTGTCTACTTTGAACATAGTGTCATTGGTTACAAAATAACCATTAGACAGTGCTCCCTGGAAGAATAAAAATAAAAGACAAAATATTGGGGGTAATGGCCTATTGTTGCTGAATTATGTTTCTTAACAAAACACACTCAATGAATATCATAGCACCAAATATCACGTAAGAAGAGCCCAAATAATAGAGTATATTAAGAAAAAATGTAACATGCAGCAATTAAAATCACAACACCATGCTATAAATACCTATTGTATCTTAGTGACTCCAAACGTCTTGTAGTTGTTAGATAATCCATTAAATAATAAGTACAGCATTATGAAAACTGTGTTACAGATACAACAATACACAGGATGATTATAAATAAAAAACAAAATTTTCCTTGTAAAACAGTGAAAAGTTAGTTAGTCAGTAAGGCCCTGAATATTAATATAATCTGTGTGAAATTTTTGAGGCCTACGAAGCGCAATTTACCTCATCTTTGTCACTCACTGTAAGCAGCAACACCTCTGATCCAGGAGGTAAGTTTTCAGGTACTGAGGTTTCATAGACAGCCTGTGAGAACTGAGGGGGATTGTCATTTTCATCCAAAACAGTGATTAGGAGCACAGAATCTGCACTTTTTAGATGATTGTTTTGCTGAGTAGCCTAAACAGATTAGAAATTGCAGGAAGCAAACATTACAGTCAGGATTTTTCTCAATGTATGTTGGATAATATAGCAACACGTGTAAAATATATGTGGGTCCTGCAATAAAAGATTTGTCCAAAAACAAGTTACTAACTTACTGGTAAAAGTAAGTTACCAAATACTATAGATTGAGTGTAAATGCATCTGTGTCCTATATTTCAGTATGCCTTCTATAGTAATTTACAAACCCTGACTGCAACTTCAGCCAAAAGGATTAGTTTATTTTGGAAAGAGCAGGAAAACAGTGTCGGGTGTTTATTGTAGTCCTTTGTGGCTGAGTATAAAATTGAGTTTTTCTCAGTGTACACAATGAGGTCTATGTATGAACATTCTTTGATGGGGGATCTTCCAGGTCCAAGTGTTTCAATGGGATAAATTGATTCTAAACTAAGAAATGTTTGAGGGGGATGTCAGATTTACTGCTTTATAAATAGAACCCAATAAATTATATACATCAAGGTTTGTAAGACAAGTAATAATATTTAATAACATGAATGCCATGTAAATGGTTTAAATTTTCACTTACTGATATATAATATACAGTTTACTAGAAATGATTGTATTTTTGTACCCTCCTTTTTATTATCAAGAAAACAAAATACCTTCATGTACACAGTGATGAGGGATGCAGCCTCTCTGTCCAGCTCCCTGATAAGTGAAATCACTCCATTGAAATTGTTAATGGAAAGAGCAGTGCTGAACTCAGCAGGGTGAACTGCAATGAAATAATACAATTTTAGTATATCATTTTTTTATCATTAAGAATGTGGATTTTAGGTATTCTGTATTTTTTGAAACGCATACTGCCCTTTGCAGTTTTTATTGCAGTGTTTACCTTATTCATTATTATACTTGTATTTGAAGTTTACAATTCTACATGCTTAAAGCTAATCTCCAGCCTTGCCTTGCATTAGCTGGACTACTTACCAGGTAAAGCTGAAAAAATTATCTCTAAGAATTTTGCAGGAAAGAGGTGTCACCAATGCTGCTTCGTTTGTCTTTACAAATTTGCTACAGGGGTTCTCTTCATCACTTTTCTTCAAACTGGATATAAAGTTTCTGACTTTCTATCCCTTCTTCTATTTTTCTTATGCGGTTTTAACACTATGGGCTGTATTTTTATATTTTGGCTGTATTTTCACAGCTGTTTAAATCTGTGTGCATTGTTGGTTTCAATGCACATCAAATTACGGAACATTCTGCCTAGTGGCAGTCAGACCAATATATTTTGTCTTCCAAAGAGTAAATGGCTGAATATCTGCTAAACTGACAAGTGAATAATTTATTAAAGCACCCGTATGTGGGAAATATCATTTAATAGAATGCTTTGTGGACACTGAAAAACTTTTTGTATCTGGGCTTGATCCTAAATTTCCAGGCCTTTAGCTGTAGCTTGAAATACGTGTTTATGTGGTTGACTTGTCTGGACTTAGACAAATACAATTTACAATTAAAAGTTATTTAAAGTTTATTAAGTTTGTTATTTAGTTAAATCATAATTGTTAAAGCTAAAAAGATTTCTATGGATAAAATAAACCCATTTAAGTTATATGTTTGTTACTAAATATATATACATAGTTACACAGTAGGTTAGGTTGAAAAAAGACACTGTAGAAACCTACAAGAAATCTTGTTTCAGCTAATGAAGATTTCGGCTAATTGATGTGATTCTGGAGTGAATTATCTTTGTTAGCCGAGGTTTCACTGTATATTAGTATTAATATTTATTAACTTTGTATAGCACCGACATATTGTGCAGCACTGTCCTTATCATAAGCTGGGGCTCACAATTTAATGTTCCCACCATAGTCATATGTCATTAACACAGTCTAAGCCAATGTCCCGGGGAAGCCAATCAACCTAACCGCATGTTATTTTGGGATGTGTGAGGAAATCAGTGTGCCAGAAAGAAACACACAGAAACACTGGGAGAACATACAAACTCCTTGCAGATAGTGACCTGGCCAAGATTCAAACCCATGACCTAGTGCTCACACACTGCTCATTTCCACATACTATTGTTACTAAATTTGCTGGAAACCCAAGAATATTTCACATAGAGTTCATTACTGCATATCTACAAGGCAGATGTAATAACATAATGTATAGTGGCTTACGTACCTGATTTTCTGAAATCGAGGCTTTATATAGAGGGTAGATAAAATGAGGATTCATCGTGTCCACATCTTTTATGTCTATTTGAACTGGAACTGTGCTAGAAAAGCCTTTTATATCCTGTATAATCCATAGTATTAAAGGATCATTAAAATTGTACAAATAAAGAATGCATTCCAATATATTGTTATTAATATATATGATACTGATATGGTTTACCATGATGAACAAGGAACATATTTCCAACATGTATAAGCAGCTTCCAATAGGGATTTCATATATTTAATCATAAAGTATATCTATTTATCTGTCTTATACTATTTCTAGTTGTATCATCATGTGTCTAGTTGTATTCCATCATGCTGCGTTGTACATTTGTTAACACATTGCATTGATATGAAGATTTTTTTACTGTGTGAAGAAGATTATATTATTTTTCTTTCCTTAATGTGCGGCATAAATATATATTATTTATTACACTATTTCATAATTATTCTAGATAACTTACCATAGCTTTAGCGGTCAGGGTGTATTTATTTATTGTGTTGAATTCCAATGGTTTGGCCAGTACGATTACTCCATTTAGGGGATCCATATGAAAGTAATCACTGTGTTGTCCCTTTGTGATGAAAGGAAATCAATGTAGTATTGTTTTAAGATTCCATGGAGATTCTGCTAATAAACATTGCTTCTAATATCTGAAATATATATTTATATATGTATACACACACACACACACACACACAACAAAGTTTTCATCCCAGAAAATAGCCCCCACTGCAGGATCTTCTCTCACCTACTGGTCACCAGCCATAAATCCCTTTTCTACTTTACCCTTTATTTTTATTTTTTTATAAAAGTTATGCCTTTACACTTTAATCTTACTAAGTATGCATACTTTATTCCCATGTCAAGCTCAGTTATTCTGGGTAATTACCTCCCTTGTTGTGCCTTTCCACACATCCAAGCATGATGGACATTACATAATCTTGGTGGTTTATCATTATACAGTGTATTTCTTATCTCATGCTATAATAGGTAAAATCTAAAATTCAGAATGTTTATGCATCTCCCACTATCCAAAGTTTTGTCTTCACAAACTAATTCAACAATGTGCTGCTCCTTTGTACATACAATGCATATATACATACACAGGCATATACATTCGCCATTACTTGAAACTCACCGAAAGAGTGTATTTTAGAAGAGTTGTAGTTTTATCTTTAGCCTCCACTTCTAAAACGATAGTGTTTATATCACTTGTCTGTGAAAAAATTAAAAAACAAAAATGATACTCAGATTTTGTACGTGGCAAGATATAAGCAGCAAATGTGAACAAAGCACTATCAATTGTGCACAACACAAAGGTTATCATGACAATACATGGTGGTAACAAAAACAGCTACAACAGTCAATGTTAGCAATACACATGCAGTGGTGGAAATATTATAGGAAAACAGAAATAATAACCCCTAACCACTACCCAAGAAACTTTGCTAAGGTAATAGAAGAGTTATGTCTGTGGTTTGTAAAAATGTCTATCCAACAAAATATCCTTGCTTGCCCCTAATTAGAAAGGGAATATGCAAAATTTTGGTATGCTGAATTCCAATTTTGAAAAAAAGGGCGTCAGTGCGAGGGAATATTTTGATGGATGAAATATATACATCCTTAACAATAGATTATATTACTGTAATGTAATTTATTTTTTTCTTTTAATATTTTTTGAATGACTTACCTCTATTAAGGATACTCTGTAAACATCTTGAACAAACACAGGTCCATCACGCTTTATTCTGTTGACAGTATTCTTATTGGTAGAAAAACATGCCAATGAAACAAATATTTTTGCATGACCAAAGACCCGCTGATATTTTTTCATTACTGAAACAGTTTTACACATGGGTTACAATATAAAAAAAAGTGGGTGCATAATGGGCTTTTCTGCTTTATAGACGTATTAGTATTGTTTTGATATTTTATTGCCTACTTACAAAGTATTGTGGAAAAATAAATAGAGGGCATTATGTGGCGTGTTGGAAAGCTATGAATACCTGCAATGTTGCGGCTTACATTTGATTATACAAGGTACCTGGGCTTATCATATGACATGTCACCAGGTTTTTGTTCTATTTCTGAGTTTACATAAGAACAGATTCCAGGAAAACTCACTCTGAGCAAATTCTCTTATAAATAACACACAATTTTGTGTGCAGTAATAATGTGTGACTGCTTTTTGGACAAAGTATTTGAAAATCAAAGTACTGCTGTGCAGAATTACTGTGCTGGTAGAGGGAAATAAAGTTTACTTCAGTCAACATTTTAATTCTGTGTCTTTCAGATTACAAACTAGTTATCATGTACTGTACTCTTTGTTCCAAACTGATCCTACAATTTTGCCACTGCTGTAGGTGCAAACCACTCCACTCTCATCTAGTCTGACATTAAAGCAAAGAACTGAGCCGTGGGTGACTAGAAAATGCTATATCCTCAGCTCCTTTAGCAGGAAAGCTGTGGCTTTCCTTTGATGTTTTACCAGGAGGCTTCAAACACCCCTGAATGGACAGAACTATCTGTATTATGCGGATATATTTTAGAGCCCTGGGATTGCGGATGTATCCCTCACCTTTGTCGCCTACAGTTAGGTCCATATATATTTGGACAGAGACAACTTTTTTCCAATTTTGGATCTGTACATTACCACAATTAATTCCACATAACATGGAACCTTTAGTCCTGGTATACCATGTCATCTCACATTCAGTTTTCGTAAGCATCCAGCTGTGGTGTTTACATATTGCAAATGTTCTAAGTTTAGTACTGATTTTTATCCAGACTGACAACTTTGTGCTAAAGTGATTAATTGCCACACCATTTTGCTTACAAAGACAGAATCCTTTAAACAAATCAGTACATGGGTACTGGGCACATGGGTTATGGGTAAACTATCCCTTGAAGACTGTGCCAGTTGGACTGTATTGCACACATGTCCCCTTTGTAAAGACAGACAGTAAGCACTATAAAGATTTTTCTCACTTCTCCATCTGAACAGGATATGACCTAACACATCATAATGGTTACAATCAGAACTAACGTACTGTAAAAAAAAAAGGAGGCATTGTGTTTTTTTTTTAGACAGCAGACATTACTGTGGGCCAAAGGCATGTAGGAAAACGTTATGAGCAATAATTTGTTGGAAGAGAAGTTCTGCACTTTACCAAAAATAATGAGATTTGAATATTTTCTACAAGTATGCAATAAACTACAGAATGAAATAAGGTAACAGATCTTAGCAGATAAAGCTGAAAGGACTTACCACTTGTCCATTGTTGTAGTGTAATAATACAAAGTATGATATAAAGAAGTAATTCCTTTAGATGTAGCTTCATTGAATATTTTGTTAAAAGTATAGCAGCACCCTTAATGTCCTCTTCTTACTTGTGTAATGTGTCGATGTTCTAATGTGTAAAATAAAACACTTCTTATCTAATAATAACAAGAGAGAGTCATCAGATGATTTTGTACAGCCAGCCTATGCATAATAAGTATTTGGCAAACATATTCTAGGAATGATTTCTTCTGTAAATACACTGAATCGCGGTGTTTAAATAGTTTTTTTTAATATATTATTTTTGTTATAATTTACAAAATGGATATTTGTATATAATGTATATGTATAAAATATTTCATGAGTATGTAAGCAGGTGTCAACTGTAGCATATGTCTACCAGTGTACTAGTAGAACTGTACCATGTGTTTTTTTTACAAATAGATAGGAATTTTGTCTTTTCTGCTGTTATGCACAATCTTGCATGTGTGTAAAAATTCTCATTTATCAAGGTCTATGGTATAGCTAGTAGTAATTAAGACAGCTAAACTCTCTTAGGAGCTTCTACGGTTCCTTTGAGTGGCAGGAAGATATGCCAACATTTTAGCCACATAGATAATACCACCACATTATTCCAATCACCATAGAATGTATAAGGGCATTTGTGGAAACACCCTATCACAATTACATATCCTGTGTTCAAAATGGCATGAAGTCCTGAACAGGTGTTGATTTTTTAAGTCACAAGGCTAGAGATGTGAATTATTGATGTGATGACTGTATCCTTTCATTTTCTGCTGAGGTAATATGATAGGCAGTGAACAGAAAACCAAATTCTCACCAAATCTAATTTTTTTCAAAATAATAAGAGTTGATGTAGATCAGAACAACATTTCAGAACTTTACAGTGTTTGTAACAGGCCTAAAGAAAGATGCACTTTAGTGTATTTAAAAGTATTAGTACAGAACGACGACAAGAAAAAAACTGGGGTTTTTAGGCAAATTGTAAGAATTGTGTTGTGTGGTAAGGTATACCAACAGTCATATAACACACATTCAATATACACGCATATCATATTATAAAAAAATTTCAAGAGTCACATCCCCTATGCAAGGCTGTAAGGGGGATCTGTTTTAGACACATGAAATCCCTAATAAAAACTTTATAATTGTATGCTTGAATATTGTGTCCTGACACATTTGACCAAACATTGTTTGACCTTTTATCCTGATTGAACTCATAGCTATATATCCTTTAAACATTTGCATTTTTTTCCTTCCTTTCCTTGAACCCCCCCTTTTTATAAACACTTTGATATGATTATTAACTAACCAGTAACTCATCACATACTTTTCTCCAGCTTCTGACCAGATGTGACTATACTTCCCACTTATTGAATTTATCCCTGTACGTAAATGTTTCATAAACTACAAAACTGTGAGTAACCTTCCACATTTTTATATACCTCATTTTCCCATCGATTCATTGTGAAATTTGTACTATGATCATTCACAAGTATTGTGATTTTCTCATTTGCAACTATACTTGTTCACAGTTTTTTTTTATGTAATTAGTTCAATATTCCCACAATCTTGTATACTTTCAGTGAATCATGATGTCATTGGTATTTTATAAGTGTACAAAATAGGTATTTAATAGCTGAATTTCATTATCCTTTCATATACAAGTTTATAATAATACTCAATACTGATTTATTGGAATCTTTATGCATTTTATGTTTATGTGCAGTTACACCCTGCAGTCCACAAGGAAGCCATTATAGGCGAAACGTGTCGGGTCACAAAATTTAAACATACAATTGTAAAGTTTTTATTATTCAGGTATTTCATGTGTCTAGAACACCAATCCCAACAGATCCCTCTTTACAGCCTTGCATAGTGGATTGGACTCTTGGATTTTGTTTTATATTATGATATGCATATGTATTAATGTGTGTTATATGATATGATATATGTAAGTCTGTATTCTCTACTTATACTTACCTCTGGGGTATGCTTACATACATATTTATTATTTATTAAGGGCCGGTAGTTTCAGTTCTCCCTTATCCCTACATACCTATTTAAAAGTTTTAGGTAGAAAAAGGAGAATGCACAGAGCAGTGCACTACATGCAAAGGTTTAATTCAGTGTAAATGATTATGTCCTGTAATGACTATGATAGCAACAACAGACAAAGCTGCAACCAAAAGGAGTAAAGTATGAGGTCAATTTATAAAGCAGCAGAATCTTAATAAACCCTTATATGTATTACTATACATACAACAGAAAGTGTACAACACTGATTTTTTTAAAAAGACATAAAAGGCAGACAATTTTTTTTAAATAAGTTTATTAAAAAGAGAATTTACAGCTAAAATAACACTTTTGTAAATTCATTCTAGCAGCATTCCAAACAGCAGAAAACTTGCCAAGCAAGAGGTAAACTTACTAATAAATTATTTTAGCTGTCCATATGGACAAATTATTATTCACAACAAATTCATAACAGTAGACGTTGAATGTATACTGCATATACTTATGTTGTTCGCCCTGTGCCAAAACGAGGTTTTGATCTGCAGAACATAAAACACAACTGTTATACAAATTTACCATGTTACCGATTATTAAATCAAACACAAGTGGCATTAAGTGACTAAAACACACATATTTCACACTATTTCTTTGCCATATAGAACAGCTTTGTAATGTGGCACAAAACAAAGTCTTGCATTCATAATACTGTTAATGAGTAATCAGCAGTAGGCTTTTGGAACTTTGACCCCCAGAGTAGAAAGCTGCCTGGAAGTCATGCATGAAGAGAATTATTAAAATTGGAAAAAATAATTCTATATTTTTTATTACTGTAGCTAATAAATATTGACACTGATAGGCTTTGTACTTTGAATTGCCATCATTTTATTATATGTACACAATAAGAGACAAGTACACTGGTATGCATGTACACACTGGCTGTGGAAATCCTTAACATTTTGCTAATTACTTTTATTTTTTTTTTTATAAATGCCCCTAACAATTTTCAATTTTACATACTGTACCTAAAGCATAGCTAAACACACTAAAACATAGATGCAATGAGCACATGCAAGATACCAAAAAAAAAATATTTAGCTCTGTGCACCCCTGAAACAGAACAGATGTACTGCACAAACTGAATGCATTACTATAGGCCACCAAGGGGTAACCCTGCCAAATTTTCTACAGCTTACAGAACCTTTTTATGAATGAAGACCTGTCATTGACACTGAACACAGAGACTACAAGGCTCCAGTGCATTTCTAGCTTATTTAACTGTCCACATTTCTTTCATGCCCACAGCTACCTTTTGACACAATAGAGAAAAATAACGTATTGTAGGTATACGGATTCTTATTGACTGTGGCAATCAAGTAGATTAATAGCATTTTTGCCTGATTTTAAATTCAACTGTGCCAGTAAAAGATTTACAAATAAAAATCAATGGTGGTGGGACTTGTAAAAATGTGTTCATGCATACTATTGAGGTATAGAACAGAAAGTAAATGTACCTACTAGGACAAAGATAGCACCCCCCCCCCCATAAAGAATTTCCATCAATTTAAAAAAAAAATAATATAGTTTACTTAGACAAATAATGTATGAATCTGTGAGAATATTGCACATATCATTAATAAATACCCCATTACTATACACATTTACTTTCCCTGTCCCTTGGTGGATTAAGGGTAAGGAGCATAAAAAGTTTAAAAAATTACCTAGGTTTCGTCTCTGTGTTACTTTGCCGGATATTAGTCTGTGATGAGGCTTTGATTTGAGCTTCAAGTCTAGAGTAAATCCCACCTGCCTGCTAAGATCAGAAATGTTCAGGATTTATATTAATACACAGATCCTTGGAGAAGCAGTAATATCCAAGTAGAAACATACTTTTTATCTATGCATTGTCCAATCTAGAAAGAGCCCATTACGTTTATTTATATGTAACATTCACATATAAACTTACTTTTCAACATATAACAGAAAATTTCAGTTGAAAATGTTGGAAAAGCAACATTTATGGGATTTACATTGCATTGAATGTTCTAAAGGGAATCTTAGTCCAAAATGTAAATGTATTACAAAGTCAATTTCATAAACATTCACCATTGCCATTAAAAAAAATCTGAATTCATATATTAAGGACTGTTGCCAATTTATCTGGAATATTTAAATAGTTATAGAATATTAAATAGAAGTGAATGATTCATGGGTATACAGATATGTACGTATGTATTTTTGTGTTAAAATTAGGGGGACTGTTTTTTAAATATTTAATAAAAATATCAGAGAAATAAATTGTTAAGATGCTAAATGGGTCAGTAAACCCAAAAGTGTTGTTTTTCTTTCATAGGTGGACCCTGGTGGGCTGTTTGCCTTCAGCTTTAGATATGGCTTGCTTTTTTTCAGCCTACTTACTTCCTTTCCATCTTTAGATTTCATCCGCTCAAGATCTCCTAGTCTTATTTTAATGAGATGGCCTGTGATTTCAGTCATTCTTCTCTGGTCTGAAACAAACACATTATAAATTACATTTAGCTACATTGTACACAATGATCTGCTGGTTATCACTTGTAGAAACTGTAACATAATTAATAAGTCAAGGTACAAAAACCATAGAATACAAGCTGAAGTTTCTAGTTAACCATGTCACCAAAGGGTTTTTACACAAACATGGAAAACTGTAATAAAATTTACTTCAAGCCTAACTTTCTGGTGGCCCACATGTTGGAAGGCATGCCGCTCCCTGACCATTGGATATATCCCACAGTTCCAGCTGTGTTACTTGTCTGCTCCCCCACTGCCTCCTGTAATTATTCTCACCGATTCATAGGTCACTATAGGACATTCAAACTGGTAGCAGGAAATAAAGTTTGCGGAAGAGTAGCTGGTAGTCAATCCACCCAAAATATTGAATATCTGCAGTGGCTGGGAAGAAGCGAAGGATCACATTTTCAATACACTGGGCACTAAAAAGGTCCAAAATTTGCTTCTTTTATTAAGGATTGTCTATAACAAAAGACCCTGGTGAAAGTGTAATTTTAAAGAGTTACTCTAAAATAGTCATTCTTTCTACCGCTTCTTCTATAATATAAGAAAACAGAAAAGCCTGGAAAACTGGACTATACTGAAGTACTGAATACAATGGTTATAATATACAAACCTTCTTCCCTCTGAGCGTCTTGGTTAAATCTCATGGAACGGGATGCATCCCATTTACTTCTCTGAACACTCACCCTTTTAAAATAATTCAAACATATTAAAACAAAATAGACACAACATTCTAAAATTTCATTGCAAGAGCTCAATGCAATAAAAATACTTACGTAAATGGAGACGAATCCCGAGAAGATTGCTGAGAAACACAAATAGAAATAAAAAGGTATTATCTGATACAAAACACATTAGTGATGGATTATTTTACATTGCTGAGTTTTTATAGAAACATGAGATCCAATAAAAATGATTAGCTGCAAAATACAAACAAGCATCATTTTTAAACATTGCAAACATTTTTAAACTTGGATTGCTTTTTCATACAATTTATCCATCCAAAATATTGTTTTCCCTTCTATGAGAGAATAAGTAATAGCACTTTAAAAAAAATACAATATCATAAAATAATTTTTAGTATATGTTCAACAGATGTCCCTTAGGAAACAAGATCTGGGTTATCAGTACATCTTGACAATACTAAGTTCCTTCAAAACTCAAGAAAAACTTAAAAACTGTTAATATATGTAAAACTGTTCCAAGTGAAGTGAATTGCAGAATGCATGGCAACAAAATTTAAATGGTCCTTTGGAGTTTCCCTTTTACACAAATTGCAGCATCTACATTTGTACCAAACTCAGGAAATATTTGCCTTTCTTTTTTTTTTAGCAGCAAAATGCACAAGTTTGCTACATGAAAACAGGAACATGTGAACATATATTTAAAAAATATTGTTATATCAAATTTTATGTGCAGAAATCAGTTGTCATGTCTGTAATTGTATGAATGTTCCAAAAATTGGGTGAAGAGCACATTGAATCCTAGAGTATTTACCTTTTCTTGTGTTTTTTCCTTTTTATGAATACTAGGTGAAGACACATGTTTCTTGGGTTGTCTGCTGGGTTTCTTTGGCTTCTTTTTTCTACCTGCTGAATAGAGATCTTTTTGTTAATGGTCATTTATTTTATATGTATTAAAACACACAAACCCCAAGCTCAATCGTCATCCTGAAGAACATAATGAGACAAAAAGGAATGTTGATAAAATAAAGCTGGAGGATGATCCCGAATGTCTACATATGAGTCATCATTCAGTACAGTATTGGATCTGCTGGGTTCTTCCTAGCACCTCTAGTTTGCTTATGTACACTTAAATGTGCTCCAGAAACTAAAATGCCATTTAGATTCTGATAAGCCACGGGTCACTCTTAAATTTAGGGCTGGTATGAGCTTCTGTCTGGTTACTAAGAAGAAACATCTTTTCCACTGTATTCAGAAATGGAAACAAAAATGAGGGTAAAACTCTCCATCTTGTAGTAGGAAGGCATACAGCGCATTAAAGTAAATCTACTTGCAGATGGAATTTAATTTGTTTTAGGAAATACAAATCTCTCTGTGTTTCTTTATATACCCATCATATAAATTGTCAGGAGGGTGACACAGACAAGACCTGGTTGTTTAATCTGGTTCTATCAATTCAGAAAGCACAAATCTCGGTCTATAGATAGCTTTATAGATTTATGACAGCTTACTGGGAGCTGCAGCTTACAGGGACACGTTAAAACATAATCCACCTTTAGCCTGATAATCTTTTAAATATGACTTCCATATAAAATGAAAAATCAGGGACTACAAGAGGTTAAATAATTGTGACAAATGATTTTAACAGTATACAAGTCTACCTTGTTTCTTTGACATTTCTTCTTCATCTCCAACCTCATCTTCAGTCACCTCAGATCCAGTTGTATAATCTTCCTCTTCTGATAGTAATGATTGTTGCTTCTAATAGGGGATATATCTTGATTAATGCCAACATTCCAGTATAACCAGAGGGATGTGAACATAGACACATGCAAAGCACACACACACATACTTTACTACACATAGCAGATGTATAGTATAAAAGAATGGGAAACCACACATCAAAAATTGCCTTGGTGCAACCAAAAACAAAAATCATAAAAATGTTGGGATATCCCAAGAAGCACCTCTTAGCTCTTTTATTCACAACCAATGCAGTCCCTAATTCCCATGGTTCAGGAATCTACAGTAAAAAATAAATAGCCCCCAGTAACCCCACAATTATCCTTCCACATACCAATAAACAGCCCCCAAACACCAGCCGAAAGATATATGATTATGACTACCACTGAAACACATTAACCCGTTTCCCTGACAGGGCCTAATTTATTAAAGTTCTCCAAGGCTAGAGAAGATACACTTTCATCAGTGAACCTAAGTGATCCAGCAAACCTGGAATGGATCTGGTCCAGGATTCAAAACATTTGCTAGCAAATGACTTTGAATAAATCTG
>NC_092861.1:123901537-123963452 GCF_032062135.1 Pyxicephalus adspersus | reverse complement strand
CTAAAATACTTGCCAATAAAGGAATGTAATGTATTATGTTTCAAATTCCTCATTGCAGAACTCCTGATTTGAGCTGCCACAGTCAAGGCCAAACTTCCCATAGATTTTAATAAGCTGTACCTTCAAAGTTGTAGTAAGGCCCCATTCAAGGCTATAGGGAGTGTCTGCAGTAAGGATGTAAATACCTTGCAAGTCTGCCACTGTTGGAAAGATGTTAGGGTGCTGAGAAAGGGGCAGACAATAGTCTGTTCATTAAAATCTAAGAGCTCTATTTGCCCAGCCGAATTCTCTGAAATTTGCTGTTGGTGAATTCTATGGTCCTATTTTGCTACAGGTCTCCTAAAAAAACAATGACTCCTTCTGCCACTTGTCAAAAGTCCACAGCTATTACAATAGGAAATCATAGGAACACAAATTTTATGAGCGAACTGAAGAGTGAATAATTTATTAAGAGAGCCCTAAGTATGCATGTTTACATAAAGATGTTTTAGTGGTCAAGTCCTTCCCACATGATTTGTGATTGAACAATGTTCCTTTTAAATGACAGATAATAGTACAATAAATCTAACCTTTGGAAGCTGGGTAGGATCGAATCTGAGGACCTTTTGGTTACAGCATGGGTAGAATCCAGTGCCTGGAGGATCTAAGGAATTTGCAGCGCTGGGGTAAACAGCAGTTTCGGGATGGTACTGGCAATGGGACAGCTCATTACACAGAAATGCCTAAATGAAGCACAGATGAGTTTTAAAATATATTCCTAGTTCATGATACATTTGTATACAAAAAAAATAGATTTAACAACGTTGTGGCATCTAAAATCCTAATAAAAAGCTCTTGTTTTTGTCACTTATAAATGCTTTCGCTCTAATTATATGTGATGAAATATTTGTAAGTTCTCGTGTAGACTTTAACACTCCAGTTGTACAATTTCCAGTACTCCCCTTCAGGCACTCACTTGCTTACACTTGGAACAAGTCAGCCAGTTTACAGTTCCCCACAAACGCCAGTAAACATCCCGCCAGGATTTAAGCTCCTCAAATAAACTTGTCAGATATTCATGAACATCCCAGGTTTTATCCCTGCAAATTCAAGGGAAAAAAATGAATCTTTGATTTCAGTTGCTGTCAGTCCTAAATATGATTTTAGAACAGTGTGTAAACCCAGAATTTGTTTTCATTATGTCAGCAGGAAGAATTCAAACTGCTGAGTCACATAATAAACATTAACAGTTGTCACAAGCTGGATCTGGCTATGGTAAATATTGATTAACCCTGCAGAATTCTGCCCCTTTTTTAACAAGTACCATATAATGTAATGCTTTTTAAAGCACAAAACCTAAACTCATGTTGGGTGCTCATCTTTACTACTCTTGGATTAACCCTTTCTCTTGATTTCCTAGTTAAGAACAGAATGAAATGATATGTTAAGCTCAGTACCGCTCTGAGGCACACCCCATGACATGAAGCTCTACTGAGAATGATGTTAGGATGAACAAGATTGGCATTAGATGTCCATGTAGCTAGCCTCATACATATACATATGTCTAACACCCTTTGCCTATTTCTGAAGGAGGAATAAAAAAAAAAAAGATGAAAAATCAGAAATTGAAATGTACAAACCTTACGTGAAAATAAACAATATTTCCATATTGGTCGATGTTGATTTTTCCAGGTAGACAGGCAATTTTCTGCTCTACTTCCTTTGTCAAAAGCTTCTTACATAAACAGCACCTGCAAGAAAAGATTTACACTGGTGATCTCCAAAGCTACTGTTTACAGAATGGAATCTAAGATTTATGTTTGACCCAAGTATTTACCTGTACAATGTTGAAGCATTTGATGGAGAATCTGGGTTCTTGAACTCTCGATCAAAAAGTCTTTCTATTTTCTTGCAGAATATTTTGCTGTGGAAAAGAAAAAAAATGTTTCACTTTAAAATTCTGAGTGACAACTGGAAAAAAAAAGTTCTTCCTGGTTCTACTGGCAAATAGGTGAAGGTTGAAAAATGAAAATGGCACTTTGCTTGCACAGGGCAAACAGAGAAACACCCTTACACTCCCATTCTTGGTTAGTGATCTTTTTGCGATCACAGGAATCCACAATACCTGGTATTTCCAAGTATAGAGGAACGTGTGACTTACTTCCCTGTGAAATTGTTCAGGTCCAGCAGCCAATTGCTAAATGCAGGCACATGAAACTGATTGGGGGTGTAATGTCACTGGTCCTCTGAATCACCAACATTATCCATGTCAGAACAAAAAGTAAAAGCCTTAAGGTGCGTACACACTTCCAATTTTTATCGTTCCAATCGAACGACGAACGATCGATTGGGCAAAAAATCGTTCGTAAAAAAGAATGACAAGAATATACAGAGGAAACACAAACACAGGAGAGAGCATTTATTTAGATTACCTTTTGGATTTCCGGATATTAACAAACTAACACATAACATTATAGAGAGAATGTAAAGGCAAATGCATGCACACCCTTCAGTTTTGTGTTGCCACCATGCAGATATCCAGTGTTTGCTCCTTGGCCTTTAAAAGCTTTTAAAGTTTTAGTGGAGTGTGGGTTATCTTTGACAGCTAATGATTATTTCAAGGAGTACTTGGGTCTTCAGAGTCTCCCTGTATATCACTTTTCTAGGACATGTCTCTGTATTCATGTTCATTATTTTATGAGTGCATGGTTCTGTTTACCATACTCACAGCACTGATTTCTCCCGCCTTCAGTCCACCTGTAGAGTTTGGTTCCAACTGGAAGTCACATTCAAGATTTTTCTCTTGGCTTAGTGTGATTCCAGAGTCCCTGTAGAGAAAAATGTATTTGCATCTGTAGGTGCTCAAAGATAGCACATGACAAATTAAATTTTTTTTTTTATAATGGTCATTTCTTACCCATTCAAGTCTTTAGAAAAAGGCACAACTATAATATCCCTTCTCTGCAGCAGATCTGTTAGCACTTCTGAAGAAGAAATCTTTGGTATATTGTCCCCTTGTGGCAAATTAATGACATGGTCTCTGATTTTACAACCCTAAAATAAAGTAAAAAATAATGTAAATTATATATATATATATACACCTTGAACTTAAAGCCCTGATGAGTTGGCAGGAGTGAATTTACTGTAACCAGCAACTGTATCCTTTAGTATAGGATGGACTGAAGAGAATGAATAAAGCATTGAATCTACACATAAATGGAGAGCAGGCAGTGAAATCAGTACATTTTGTATTACAGCCTCTGAAGAGAATAGTGTCAGGGGGAAGATTTGCAGAGAGACTTTCACTTGGCAAAAAAAAACAAAATGTGCAGACAAGGCATTATTTCTAAGATCTCCCCAAACAGAACCTGAAACTGCATGAAACCATCACATAAGGTATTTGTAAGCCATTGTTATATAATTAGAAAAAACAAAAACATTGAAAAAATCATATTACTGAATTAAAAAAAAAATAATCTATGTAGGTAAAAATATGAGCACCTACAATGTAGGTATTAATGGAAAGGACACACATTGGTGTCCAGCAGCAGTAGGGTAAATCAAATAACCTACTTTGGGAACTTTTTCAAATCAATTTGCGTTATTTGTTGGCTTCCATAATTTGCTGCAGTTCTGAATATTGTTTTACTTTATTCGTAAATGTTCTCCATGTATTTTTAGTAAGCATATATTTCAAATTATTATTATTATTAATATTATTATTCATATAATGAATAGCCAGCTTAATTTGTTATGTTAGTTTATAATTAATGTTGCTACATGTCTAACACTAATTTAATAAAGGTTGTAGATTTTCCAGAAATGGCTATATAATGTAAACTATTTACTCTGTATGTTAGGTAGTCAGTCATTCAATTTTATTAACAAGCTTCAAAGAAAGCAGATTGCTTTATTCAGAATGGCCAACACTGACAGAGAAAACAGAAGGCTTAGCAACTATTCAATATTGCTATAAAGGAAGAACAGCATATACCATACCAAAACACATAAAAGAAAAAAAACAAACATTATAGGCAAATAAAACTGGCCCATGTACATATACACTTTACTTACAAAGTATACACAGAAACAAGGATTTTAAAAATTATATGCCAGTTTTCATTAGGGCAAACACTTTCAAATAAATGGTTACAAAAACATATGAATGACTTTCTCTAATGTTACACAGAATTGCTGAAAAGTAAGAAATAAAAGTAAAAAAAAAGTATAAAAGCATTCGGACAGTGTGTTATTGTTACTAGTATGGATTTTCAGTTTTGAGAATAAACAATAGAGCTTTATACAAATAATAAATATTAATACATTTTTGTTGTGTGTTAGTTTATATATACACCTCTTAAATTTGTCTTTCCTGTCTTTTATATCATCTGCCTCATTATGGGTGAAGAGGTCAGCGATCCTGGTTAGCAAGTTGGCATTAATGCAGTTCATATTGCATGGGGTGGCTACAATGGCACTCATGTTCTTGTGGCAGTAATTAATGCATTCCTCTACCTAACAAAAAAAAAAAGAAAGAAAAACATATGAAAAAAAAGGTAGTTAAGAATACAATCAGTAAATAGATTCAGGTTAAAATAAAATTAAACTTCTAAACAACTCTACATAATACAGTTTATGGACAGTATAGTTAGACCTCATGGTGAGTCACTCTACTTACTAAAATTTCAAATAATTTTTATATTTACTTACCTATATTTCAAAATTTCAATACAGGTTGAACTTTAGGGATGCACTGCTTTAGCAGTCCCCAGTAAATCTGTACAGCATTATCCTATATGTAAGTTGATACTTTTTGGCCAGCAACCATGTATGATTTGTTATTGATTATATGTATATACAAGGTTATGACCTTACCCTTGTTTATGTTTAGATATATTTCTGTCTGTAATGGTCCCCTGAGGAAGCCTAAAGGCGAAATGCGTTGGGATCTATTCGCATCCTTCTTCTGAATATTAGTAGGATTACCTTGTCTAGATTAGAGATAACAAACCACCCCCCCTTGTTTTGGGTTACGATAAGGTGGTTTGTTTCTACTGTATATTTGATGTATTGTCTATAAAGTATTATTCTGTATTTGTACTTATAGTTTCACTCTATTTAAGTCCCCTAACTCAGGGAACATTAGTGAATTTTATGACTAAACATTTTGCCACAACAAACAAATACCCTGTCTTTTTTCTTCTCTTCACCACATTTTAAATTCCAAGCAAGATAATCAAATAAAAATAAAGAAAAAGCTATAAAAAATGAAAAAAAAAAATATTTCAGCCTTGGAATCTAAAGACTTAAATGTATTAAATTTTTATATAATATTTTTGTTCTTGGCTATCAATATACCCTAAAAAGATTTTACCAGGAAGATTTGTTTTAGGAATTGTTTTATACAAATGTGAATTCCATAATATGTACCTACCAGTGAATCCATCTTTAGAAACTCGGATGAGATCAATATTGAAATAACATTTCCAGGTTCTGAAAGAAAAATCTACTATTAGATAAACAAGCAATGATTTCAGGAGTATGAAATACATATCAGAACATATAACTTCTAGAGGAGCAGTAGTACAGGCACAAATAAATATTATCTGAAAATGTTGTAATGACAAAAGTATATATTAAAATTATAATTATTATTTTATGAAAAAACAGATTAAAAAAAAGTTATAACCTTTTAAAAGCAGAATTTAGGTCACCATTTCCCATCTGCTTCATATTTAATGCTTAATATTTCAAAGAACAGAATCCTGTGTAAAATAAGTACCTGAAATGGTTAAACTGACACTTTCATCTGCTGCCCATGCAAACCAAATATGTGTGGCACTTAGCCCCCTACTCTAAGCAGAATTTTTGGTTGATGTGTGGATGGCAGGAAATGTTTTTTTTTCCTTATTTGTACAATTCTGGACCACAAATTACTGTAAAGTATGTTATGCCAGACTGAAAGTCAGCTGTAAAGTAGCTCCATTTCATGGCTCTTCATTTAACCACTTATTCATATTTAATAAATACAAATAAAAAATACAAATACTTTTACTCTATTTCCAACATGTGTTGTATGTAGTCCTCTGGTGTCAGTTACTCACGAAGAATGGAGGGGGAGGAGAGGGATAAAACAGAACATAAACATAACAACAATGGTAAAAAAGGGGGGTGGCATTAATGACCAGACTAAATAAGGGCCAGATACAATGTCAATCAAATTAAATGGGATCAAGTCAACTATTAGCACATTAATTAATATACATCATCAGCAGTATCAACTTCGCACATCACTGAAACGTAAGCTTGTGAGGCTGTATACTGTATCCAGTAAAACCACGTCTTTCTGAATTTATCTGATCTCCCTTCACAAGAAGAAATCAGGTCCTCCATGGACATCATCCCATTGGTCTGCCTAAACCATTGAAGCAGGGTGTGGGGGGGGGGGATTGTTTCCACAACGCAGGTACGCATGCTTTCGCTGCATTTAAAAGATGTTTAGGCAGTGAGTTATGATACTTTTCCTAGACCATGTACTCAAATGTAGAAGTGCCAATTCAGGCATGTCACGGATATTCACATCCTCAACAATGTTAGCTACTTGTAACCAAAAGGGATTTAGCAAACTACACTCCCAAAATACGTGAAGCAGAGTACCTGCATCCACTTTACAACCCCAGCAGCAAACATCCGCACCTGGGTACATTATCTGGGTCCCTGATATGTGTTACAAACTGCAGCCTTGTGACCTGTACATAGGAGCCGTTCTCATTGCTCAGGGGAAAAAGTAACATTAAGGTCTCTTTCCCACTTAGTAATAAATGGCAAGGACGGAGGGCCAAGGTCTGCCAGAAGCAATTGATATGCTAATGAGAGGGTCCCACGTACAGGGCCAGTGGCCACACAGACAGACTCCAGCTGCGAAAGAGGACGCACAAATTGAGTTGGCAAAGGGAGAGAATGCAAAAAATAAAGCAGTTGTATTTTACGCCAGGTATCCAATTCTGGGAGGGAATGCTCAGATTGAAGGTCAGAGACAGTCATCCACTCTGAGCCTTGGATAAAATTAAAGGCTCTAAAAACCCCAAGTTCCCTCCAAGAATGAAACCTAAAATCAGAAAGGCCGGGCTGAAACCTGGGATGTCCCAGGATAGGGGTGAGGGGTACACACCAAGCCCAAGCACCTTAAAATGTTTCTGTACAATACTCAAAGTAGTCCTCATTAAAGGGCGTTTAAGACATGATAAGAGTACATCAGGCGGAACCTACACAGCCCCAGCTAGTGAAATTGTTAAGAGCGCATTCTCAAGCGCAACCCAAAGTTTTTGAGCACCATTCCTACAGCAATCAAACAGTCTCACAAAATGCACAGACTTCTGATATACTAGAGGGTCTGGAAAAGTAATGCCACCCTTCAACTTTAGTAAATTAATTTTAATTTAACAAATATTTCTTCCTTGTTTTGGGTTTATTCAGAAATATGTCAAAAACATGAAACATTTCAAACTTACCAAGCTTTGGTTGCTCTTGCTGGTCATTGTCCTCTGTATTACGCTTGACATATTTAATCAGCCAATCAAAGATGTGAACATCACAGTGAACAGAAATGTCCACCTCCTCCCAACGCTGGGTATCTGTGGTCAAATACTCTGCAAAATACTTCATCTCAGATATCAGCAGATCTCGTGGGCATATGAAATCTTCCTTAAGATTTTTGGCTTCATCACATACATGAATGACCATATTGGGCCTTTAAAACAAAGTTAAGATTTTTAAAACCTCCAGAACTGTCTCTGCCAGAATTACATTTATTATATGTAGAGCAGTGTTTATCATAAAATTTTCTGTTTTTAGAAAATACTATTCTCTTGTTTTTTTCCCATTCATTCCTGTATTTCACATCTAGGATCACCTCTTTTTTTACCAGTTCCTACATCGCCCAATGACCAGGACTGGTTTAATGAGTGATAGCGGTGCATGGTGCTATCCACAATGTGGGCCTGATTTATTAAAGCTCTCCAAGGCTTGGAGAAGATAGACTATTTGCTTTTAGCAAGTGTTTTTAATCCTGGACCAGATCCATGCCATGGTTGTTGGATCACAGAGGTTCTCCCATGTGACAACATGATGACTTGTGCACACCAAGAAGGGTTGTGACAATGCAGAAGCACGTCTGGGAGACAAATGTCTCCCTGTAATAGAAAGTGCCTGGGCAAAGATGTTCATGGCACTAATAGCTGCAGATTTTAAAAGACTGGAAAACTATATTTAAAATTCAGTACCATGTTAAAGTTTATATGAGTTTAGTGAATGGGCTTAGATCCAGAATAAATAGAACATTTACACCATAAGGTGATAAACCTTTTAAACAATTCCGCTCCTCCTGTACAGATGATATAAGACAGGATGAATGTTTTCATACCCCTGGTTTCCAGCAGTATTTTCTGCATTCACAGATGGGGAAGATGTTTCATTGTCTGCAGAACATTTTCTTCCTGATGCAGCACCAGATCTTCCTTAAACACAATAAAACCGATATTTATGCTTCTAGAAAGTGTGTAAGATTATGAAAATTAAGGCATAAAGATATCAATATTTAAATGAACAACAGATTTTTTTTACCAGATAAAATTACCTACAAAGATGCCCTCAAAACACTGTCATAAGGTTTGTAAATATATACCTGACCTGAAAAAAAGTTTCTCGGACTACCACTAGTGGCAGGTCAAGAAACCAAAGAACTGTTTTGTGAGAGAAGTTTGATGTCCCTCGAAGTAATATTTTGGGATGCAGAATAAAGCAAGAGCCTTTCCTTTTCATAACCTACTTTGCTCCATTATCTTGGTAGCATGCATACAGTATGATGGCACACAACATAAGTGGGGCATCAACATAAAACTTCCAAAACACAATATTTATCACTGAAAGAGTACAGTTTCTTTATATATGTTTTACCCTCTTCTTCTACACTACCTCATTCTACCAATGAATATGTTTTTGCTACATGGAAAATATTTTATAATTTGCAATTAGAAAGTATTGTGCTGACTATGTTTAAAAATTAATCTGTTTTTCTACCATAAAAAACTTTTGGGGATATTAAGGAATTTTAAATTAGTTTAAAGATGTGTACATTAAACAGGAGTAGGGGAGAAGCACTAGATTGTAAGCCCCTTTGTGGATAGAGCCTGATGCAAATGGCTCTATGAACTGAAAATGTGTCAGAATTTATATATATATATAAAACAAATAGGCCAATAAGCAAAATGCATATCTTGTTCTAGTGTGGTATTTCGTTATATTTCAGTATATTCACGTGACTGTGTGCTTGGCCTTGTAGGGTGAATCATTAGATTATTTTGAATAATATATTAAAATTTTTCTTTGTTCCCCCACCCCTTAGTTCAACTGGAGGAGGTAGGAGAAGAAGTCTTTGGTAAGCGTCAAATTGTAACTTGAAGTGCACCCAAGGTTGCCTGCCCCCAGTGACATTACTGGGTATCTGTGGGGTTTATTGCCAAGTAATATCATTGCCATTTATAAGGGAGGATAGTCAATAAGGTAATTTTGTTTCCCTAGGCTGTGGCCAAGACACAAAAAGTGTTTCGAGCATTGGCAATACATAGGTTAAAGATAAGCAGTAACATGTTTTAAACATGTTGGTTCTAATTGCGATATGAAGTACTAAACTAAAAAAAATACATCTGACATTGCATTACAAACAATAGCATGCAAACCAAATTATTTAGAACATGACTCACCGGTTACAGAGACATTGCCTTGGCCTGCAGTTTCATCTTCTTGATCCTCTGTTGCATCAAGCAAGGAGGTTTTAATGTAGGTAGCCAGGCTTTCCAGTGGAATTCCTCCTGTCGCCAGCAGTGGATTATACTGATTGTCAACAGGCGATGTCCCACTGTTTTTTAATTCTTCAAATCTTTTGGCACACTATGAATAGAAATGCAGTAATTAGCCGATGTGACAACAGAATATCAGGAAGAAAGCTGCAGAGCTGCTGAGCACCAGACCACTACACATAGACAGTTCTTGAGAAACCAGAGTAAATTAGATACTGCCTAAAGGCTTGGACAGCGAGCAATGAAGACAATTTTCATGCTAGTCAGTTACAAGCAATAAAATGGAACCCTGCGTTTACCTACTAAGTGTGAGATATACAGTTAGCCTTCTTCATCCTGCCCATCAGCTGCTATAATACTGCCTTGGAAAAACTACCGTATTTTTTGCCATATAAGACGCACTTTTTCTTCCCCAAAACTGAGGGGGAAAAGTTAGTGCGTCCTATACGACAAATGTGTTAAAAAAAATAATTAAAATATTATACTCACCCGATACCCGATCCTGCGTGTGTCTCTGGCTGCAGCGTGTGTCTCTTCTCTCCTCTGCCAGCATCTTGTTTTCTCCTGTCTGTAAAGCAAAGCGAAAGAAGCCGGCACAGCGCCACCTGCTGTTCCCTGTCCTAACTGCCGTACAATAGAAAAAAAGCACAGAGTGATCAGAAGAGGAGTTTGAATGACAGAGTGATCAGAAAGGGAATTTGAAAGGTACAGAGTGATCAGAAAGGGAATTTGAATGGCACATGAGTGATCAGAAGGGGAATACCGGTATGAATGGCACATGAGTGATCAGAAGGGGAATAATCTTTCAGAATCTTTTTTTCTAGATTTTCCTCCTTTAAAATTGGGTGCGTCTTATATTCCAGAGCGTCTTATACGGCGAAAAATATGGTATGTAGCTGATGAAAGATTTAAAACATTTAAGCTACGTACACACTTCCAATTATTATCGTTGGAAAACGAACGACGAACGATCCTGCACGATATCTACGAACGATCGTATAGCACCGATCCTGCACATAGAGATAACGACACGATCGTTCGTAGATATTGTACACACAATAGATACGATCGTTTGAGCGATAGAGGAACTATGTGCACGACAGGAAAGTGAACGAACGTTCGTTCATTACGCATGCTCAGCCCATGGACGATCAACGAACGACCGTACACGCGAACGATGTTCAACGATCGTCGTCCAATCCGATCCGCCGGTCCGGTCGTTCGTTTCCAGCGACTTTCCTCGTTCGTCGGCGTCGTTGGTTCCTTTTTTACGAACGATTTTTTGCCCAATCGATCGTTCGTCGTTCGATTGGAACGATAAAAATTGGAAGTGTGTACGCACCTTTAGTCTTCTATCATTGTAACAAAGCTCTGCACTAGCAAACCCAACACGTTCAAGAAAAAGTGATCAACACATGTCTGAGTATCCTTAACACTCTGCATCAATGTCCCTATGAGGATGGTTTATGCTTGTGAAGTTAAATCCATTTTCATCTTGTATAATTAGGCCTATTCATTTAACATAACTATTGACATTACTGTTTTCCAATACATACCTGTGGGTGGCTCATAGCAATGTGATGTCACTAACTAGTAAATTAAACAACTAAATACGTCCATCAATTAAATAGCTGACTGCATATAGGTGGGAAATACACACTTTTTTTAAATGAGAGGGTCTTTAAGTTTCTGGCTGATAGGGTACCATATAGCAGTTCTTATGTCCATTTCTATGGTTTTAGGTCTTCCCTCAGTGGGAGTTATACCTGTAGCAACAGTGTCACAGATGAAATCACAAGAACTAGGAGGAGGAAAATTATATATTGACTGGGGGATTTGAGGACCGAGAACCACTGTGCTAGAATATACAACAAAACACTGCATATGCACAGGCTAGTTCCAATTAAATTGACAGAAAAATCAGAGGGTGGAGATACTGGAAGATGATGTTATGTTCCCTCTCTTGGCCTCTACCTGCCTTCCCATTGACCCTTTAAAGCCCAAATGAAGTCATGTGTCCGATGATTCTCGTCCGATTATCGTTTCAAGGCCTGTCGGATCCAGGAACGACAAACAGCCATAATGCAAGTGATGGGGAGAGAGAGCAGTGGGGTGCCGCTTGCTCGTTCTCCTCCCTCTCCTCTCCATAGAGCAGAACGGTGATGTATGTACAGAGCTCATTTATGCATCTTTAAAGCCGCATACACACGTGCAATTCTTTCACGATCCTTTCCAATGATGAGAACCACATGATGCTGTACATACAGCACCGTTCTGCTCTATGGCGAGGGGAGGGGGGAGAGCGACAGAGCGGCACCCTGCTAAATAATAAGGTTTATGCGGAGCTTCTTTAAAGACCATTTTAATATAACAAATTTTTATTGCTTTATAGTCAAAAATCACTGTATTTTATTCATACCTACTACGTTTTTTTTTTTTTTTTTAAGGTAAAAAGGCTTTCTTCACATCTCTCCATTGCTATGTGCTAAAAAAACAGCCACATTCTACATCACAGGTGCACACACAGACTTGCAGAGTAAGAGAAGGGACATATCAGATCAGGTTTGGTACGAAGAGCTGATCAGCACAACTGCTGTACTAGTAAACCACGTGTAAGTCTGTGAAAACTGAGGTAGTTAGTACAACGCCTGATGTCATATCTATTTCTCAGACTTTATTTGGTATTTAAAACGTTAATGGCAATAACCTGCTATAGTAAGTGCAAGCTTTTAATTACATTTGATTTACTTGATTTGATGTATGATTTTAAACCTGGACTCCATTATCTCAGAAGGAAAAAAGGAAATAAGTTAATTTAATTTTTAGTTGTTAAAGGATACTGGTTGTTGCAGGCAATACCTCTACTTCCCTTTCTCTGCTATTACACAGCTCTCCAGGGTGCTGGCTCTGAATAAATGTGCAGCCTTTTATTAGACCTATGACTCCCTTCACAAAGATGCACTCAGGGGGCAAATCAACCACCTGCAGGACCAGAACCATCACACTCCAATGACTCATTGCCAACATTATCAGTACAATAAGTGTATCTGATATTCTAAAATTCTAGGATCCTTGTGAGGCTTTGACTTTTCTGCATAGGACACAGCAAACAGAAGAAAATAACCCTTTTCTACATCCATTACTGTAGTGGTATTTCCATAACAAATTAGCTCTGCAGGAAACTGCTAGTGCTGCTTACAAAACCGTTTTTAATTAACTGAAGTTTTGAAGGGTATCATATTCAATAAATAAAGACATCAGCAGGTTAAAAAACCTGGGGAGAACGTTAGGGTAAAGAGTTAAGCTACGTACACACGTCCAACAGTTCTCGCCCGATAATCGCCCCAGGGCTGATATCGGACAAGTATCTGACGTTTGTACAGTGCCCGTCATCCATCGTCCAAATGACCGTCCTGGCAGGTCCACGGACGATGGACAACGAATGATCGTAATGTAAGTGAAGGGGGAAAGCGCGCGGCAGGGTGCCGCTCTGTCCTTCTTCTTCTCCCCTCTCCATAGAGCAGAATGGTGCCTTATGTACAGCACTCGTTCATGCATCATGCAGTCCTTAGTCGTTGGAAAGGAATGTGAAAGATCCTTTCCAATGACAATTATTGCACGTGTGTATGTTGCTTTAGTGTCTTATGGAGGACAGCAAAAATGTTATTGTTATAAGGAGGCCAAGTATAAGAATTAGTGTTATATGGCAGGATAATACTAAACTTAAGTAAGAGTTAGTAAAAGGGTTATTGTTAAACTTATAGCAAGGGTTAGTATAAGGATTAGTGTTAAACTTACAGCAATGGTTAGTTTAAGGGTTAATGTTAAACTTACAGCAAGAGTTATTATAAGGATTAGTGTTATAGGGAGGGTTAGTATAAGAATTAGTGTTAAGTTCTCAGGGAAGAATATTGTATTAGTGGTATGCTTGCCAGGAGGGTAAGTCTTAGGAATACAGTAGGGGTTAGACTAATAGGGTGTAAAGATAAATCTAATCTATCATTTTTTTAGTGAGGGTCCCCAGCACTGCCAGGTTTGAACACTCATTTTCTCTACAGGCAAAATAAAGAGCAACTTTACTTACTGTATTCCTTGCTCCTATAGGCTTCCTTTATGCCAAAAAACTGGTCGCCCGAAGATGGCTGCTCTTTCGGTTGCAGGCACTCTGATGACATCATGTGCAATGCAGAACCAGCACTTCTGCATTGTAAAATGAGGACACCAAGAGCACGCCTACAGAGAGAGATGACGAGCACCAGCTGCTGGGAGGGGGGCTTTGAGGGTTAAGGTAGGTATAGTTGCTTTTTCCTATTGCAGTGCTAGGGGAAGCCTCACTGTGTGGGTCATTTTTTCCTCCAAAGTTCCTCACCAAATGAACACAAACTAACATACAGCATGCCGACTACTAACAGCAATGATTTCCTAGTGCTGAAACTTTTTAAATATACACTTCATAAACAAGAATAACAATTCTATTCTTGATTTTTCATTTGTTACAAATTAGCTTAATAAATATCTATTAAGCACAAGGTACAAACAAATAAAAAGCCAGCTACAATATGTACATGGACACATTGTACAATAAAAGAATCAGCTCATAAGAAAGTGCATATGAAAAAATGTCAATACTAAACTTAAAGTACTAAACTTAACATATAAAGATGCAGAAAATTAGACTTTTGTATGTACACAACAATGAATGAGGCTAGCTATTAGAAAAAAAAAACCTCTAGAGGTTAAATTGGAGTTTTCATCTTTCACTTGTTATGTTTTCCAACCTAATAGTAATACCTTGAAATAGAAATCCATATACTCTGCCTGATGACCATCAATTGAATAGAGCTACAGTATTATTTTCTTAATAATAACAAATCTCCACTCACTTAGTGACCACAGATACAGGAATAGGAAGTGAGGACAATATTACCAGCAATGATGCAGAAAAAAAAGGTTCTACGGCTAAGTTAAAAAAAAAAATGTTTTGAGTACATACTAAGAAGTTTTACCCACTCCCTGCCATGCTGACAACTGGGTTAGGAAGTAAGAGAAGACCTCACACAACAGGTGCATGGACAGCAATAGAAATAGCACGTTTAAACACTTCCTTATATCCAATTCAGCTATCCTGGTATTAGATATACCTATCCAAACAGTGCATAATATTACTTCTACAACTACTTCTTGTAAACATAATATTAACAGCACCAAGCAATAGAATTCCTACCAAATAATCTTTACCCTGCATCTTTTAATCACTTTTTATAGTGTCATGTAGTTGCAATATGATAACAATCCAGTGCATTACATACAAATACCTATTCATGCCCACATACACCAATATACCACATACTCCTAACCACACCTCCATACTATAACACACACCTACACATACACACATCTAATCATGCCTACACACACACACCTACCCATACCCATGCACACATCTAAACATGCCTACACACACACACCTTTGCATACCTATGCACACATCTAAATATGTCTACACATGCCTACGCATACCCATGCACACATCTAAAATGCACACATCTAAATATGTCTACACATGCCTACGCATACCCATGCACACATCTAAACATGCCTGCAAACACACCTACATGTAAACACACACACTTAAACACGCCCACTACTTTGAAGACACCAACATGCACACAAACATTCACGCACAATCAACTTACTTCTTTAGATGTGTATCCTGGAACAAGCCTTGCCACACTATCCCAATTAATAGGTTGAGGGACCCCCACCAAGGAATACAAAATCATATCCAAAACCATCTGGTTATTGTCATATGGAAAATTATTGTTTTCTGAATATCCACGGCTCATCTTTTCTTTTGGTAGCTAAAAATAAAAAAATAATAAAAAAACAACTACTGAAAACCGCTGTAAGATATTTATATGCATCGGTAAATGCTGTAAATAATATTAGAAGTACTGGCATCATAAATTATAGCTTTTCTGATTCATCCATTCACTGTTGTATAGAGTGATTGGGGTGTTGCAAATGTAACAACAAATAAGGAAATGCATTTAGGCTTCACTCCAGATACTATATATCCCTGGAAGGTTACCTGTGCAGAGAAGGTGTGGTGTTGCAGGCAGCTTAATAGCACAATGTCCCTGCAGTAAGCCAGTAGAAGGATGGGAATACTGGTGCTGCAGGCAGGAGCTGATGCTGGCAGGGTGGTGCTCGTGGCTTATTCATCCAATCAAAGAAGCCCTGCTTTACCAGCCTGGGAAGAGAAAAAAGGCAGAAACAGTTTTTTTTCCCAATTAGAGCTCATATATAATGTAGTGACAGCATGCTAGCCTTGGTACTTCAGAATAGCAGCACATGCTGCCAGCTTTGTGTAACCCCTTTGTTGCCAATAGAGCTGCAATGCAGACAATTATCTCTACATGAACAAAGAAGCTGGTAGATTAATTGAAATGCTATTTTTTGGCAAAGTAGTTTTATTCGGAGATTTAGTACTATAAAAACACGTAAACTTAAACAAGTCAATGTATAATACATATAATAAAGGTGCATGGCATGATCCCAGCAGCTCTTAATACTTGTCAGTTGATGCCACCTTTTGCTGATGAGAAAATGCAAACATTTTTATTTACTTAAATGTATTCACTGTCCATGCAAATTTCAGCATTTAAAGTTTTCTAATTTGGGGTGAATGAGGAGTGAAGACATCCCATAAACCACTGAGCGAAAGGAACATGGTATACATGTGCAATACAAACTGTAAGCATACCTGTATACACAAAAAGCTTTGCATTTCTTGCAGACCAAAATGCATTCATCAATAAATTTTAAATGCCTTGTACTGAGTTATGATCTTGTTTAATTGAAGATAAGGATCCCGTTCAATGGATTTGAATGAGAACTGCAGAATAACAGATCCGATTTTATAGCACACTGCATGTTCTTCCTAGACCCTTTTAGCTGGGTGCACCACCCAGCACTTTTCAGAAACCACCTAGCGGTGTTTGGGTGGTTACTGATGATTCGGGTTGTAATACAGGGGTTACCACCCACCTATCTTTTTAAAGTTGAACACTGAGGCAGAATGTAGAGTAAGGAGAGAAGTAATATGAATGTGCCATTTGTATGTCTGTCATACTAAAAAATATATAGAATTGTCTACTGGCAACCCATGATCATATCCTGGGATATACAGGGTGATATAGAGGTGGACTCTGAATTAAAGACATTTTTTTACAACTTTACACCATTATATTGGTTTCAAACCACTAGTAGTACCTTTAAGGTAAACTTGTACTGTGAGAAAGATGTAGGCTGACATTGCTCCCTTTTCCTTCTACAAATGCTAGTTCTTTGGCTAAGTGATTCATAACTTATCATCTACAGATGACATTCAAAAATATGGCAACCTCGGGACCCAAGGAGTGCCAAATTTCAAAAAATTCTGGATTTTTGAAATTTATACTCACCTCCACACACAGGCCAGCCTTCCCCTCAGGCACAGTTCCAAGGAGCAGGCAGCAGGGACGTCTCAAAATTTTTTTGGTTTAGCAAGCCAAACCTAACAGCTGTTTCTGCAGAACAGCGCCATGAAAACATAAGTGGCCAAACGGTGTACTGTAGTCCCTGTGTTGAAAATGCAATCTAAAATTCATGCCTGAAAACTGAAGCAAACGTATTATCGATGGTCAGATTTTCGATTGTCAACTATGGTATTTTTAGAAGATTAGCTGTTGGAAGAATGAATAACAGGAAAAATGTTTTAAATATTGCAGTAAGGCACCATTAACTCCAATAACTAAACGCAGTATTATGAAGGGGCCCTAAAATTATGATGTAACACAGCCACTTGATAATGTTTTTTTCATTTGAATGTAGGATGGGTACATACAGCCTAATGTGATCTTAAAAAGAATGCTGGGTGACCAACTTTCACATATAAAAGTTCTACTCCATTCATTGTTACTGATGTAGTATTAAGACTACATAATAGGGAATACTACATAAAATGGGAATTGTTTCTATGTCTGTGGATCCTACCATACCATTGCAGACACGACCAAGTCTTTTTAAGATAAAACTGACAGCATGTAACAAAATACTAAAAACATCAAACAGGTCCATCTGTTGAACGTTTGCAGAATGAAAGATGATTTTCTAGGTTGAGTTCCTCCTAGCTCATCATTATCATTTTTCCCTTAGAGACCCAATGTGAATATCAGTTAAGCACTCCCCCTCCTTAATATCCTTACTATAAGAAAATGCCAACCATGCAAGTACCTCGTCGCAACATGCACGTACCACAATTATTTTTTAGAAATCTTGGTGGTCAGTGATTTAAGAAAGAGGCACATATAAACAAATAGAGCTCTATTTTCAATACACAAATGCATATTAAAAAAAATACAAGCAGTGTAAATATCAGACATTATTATCATAATGATGTCTATATATGTATTAGACAAAACAGTCAATGGCCTCACATCACCCAGGTACACTGATGAAAGTATATCCTCTCTAGCACTGGAAAGCTTTATTAAATCAAGCCCACTGTTTAAAGTAATATTAACGTGGATATTACTATAATACCATACTATAGTGCTCATTTAAGTCTTTGTTCATACTAGCAGTGAGGTTGCAGTGCAGTTTTTCTTTCATCACACCCCTGAACTGCTTCTTTGGGTGAGATCCAAGGCTATCCATAGAGAATGAATGGGGGTGGAAGCGAGTGGCTCCGTACAGGCAGCTGCAACCTGCTGTAAAATGTTCAAATACTGTTTTTTTTTTTTAGAACCTCCTATTGTGTGATACTTCACCTCACCTCCTAGATTGTAAGCTCTTCTGGGCAGGGTCCTCTCCTCCTCCTGTGTCATTGTCTGTATCTGTCATTTGCAACCCCTATTTAATGTACAGCGCTGCACAATATGTTGGCGCTATATAAATCCTGTTTATTATTAATAATAGAAATATTCATATTAATAATAATAACCAGTGCAGCAGTGCAGGTGGTTGAGTTACTGGTAAGGTGTCAGACATTGGGAGCCTCATGGGAATGTCTGTTCCCGCTGTCAGTATGAACATAACTCCAATGCTGCAGTGCATTTTTTTCAATGGGAGGCCATAGTTTTATGTTTATTACATTTGGTGCTATCTGTGCCGTTTAGTTGTAAAAGCTTTTTGCCTGATTTTTGGTGAACTCTTAATAGTGAGACTCTATTGTCCTTTTTCTCCATACAAATGATTTTTCATTTGGCATTATGACACCTCCAGAGGTATTTTTCAGCACAGTTTGTAGACAGATGAAAATGTAACATGTTTGTATTTAGGTTGTCATTGTTCAGGAGAAACCCAGCAGACTGTCTGGCAATGCTGCTCTGTGTACACATTTGCTATGAAATGTTTTAATAGGTCTAGACAAAACAAATCATAATAAATACAACAGTGACTCCAACACTTCAATAATTGAACCCATTCTAAATTTACTGATCACAGATAGTGCACACGGAGTTAAAGGACCACACAATCACCAAGTGATTTTCAGCTAATCATACAAATTCAGAATTTCAGCAAATCAATTTTCCTTTCTGAGTGAATTGGTGAAACCTACTGTAGCCAGAGCACAGTCAGTGAGCCAGAAAATTGTCAATGGAGCAGATTGCAACTTGTGTGTAAAAAACCCTGTTTCTTGCCAGAATACTTGCCAGTACCCTTGTTTCCTGTGTGAAAGCAGTGGCTTCTGTGCAGAGGTCCAATATGATGCTGAAATCTAAGGTTACATATACACGTCATTTAATTCTCCTTCAGAAAATCGCCTCAGGGCTAGTATCGGCTGAGAATCTGGCCTGTGCACAGCACTCGTCCAGCGTCGTTCATGGATCCGTTCTGGCAGATCCACAAGATGAACAATCGTAATACCAGTGAAGGGGAGGTAGTGTAGCCAGGTTCTGCTCCGTCGTTCTCCCCCTCCCCTCTGCAGAACGGTGCTGTATGTACAACACTCATTCAGTCTTTTGTCGTTGAAAAGGATCATGAAAGATCTTTTCCAACAACAATTATTGAATGTGTGTAAGCCTAAGGCTTTACAATCAACAGGGAGAATAAGCTTTGTTAATCAAAGAACTAAAGATCTAATCCAGCAATTTAGTAGCCATAGCATAATTCTTTACATTTACAATGTACATAATACATTATCCAATGGATGTTTGATTTATTAAGAGCGGCAACATAATCACATGTAATAAATGACAAAAGTATGGTGATTAGTAACATAAAACAGTCTGTAAAGAAGATCTAATTGTCCTAAAGCAATCAGTGTGGCTCATACACCCCTCTCCATGAGCAGTTTTACTGAAAGCTATTCCTTCAAGAAATAGAACATCTTCAGCTGTGTAGATCTTAGACATTGCATCATGCACACATAAATCAGTAAGCATTCAAGCTGAAAGAAGAACAATACAGGTTCCTAGACTGTCTGTCTGCTCCTTTTTCTGAGTCTCAACACAGTGCATGCCCATTTATTATATTACTAGACTATACATCAATGGCACTGTGCTGCATATGGAAGCATTAGAATGATCAGTTATGTGCTGGTATATGACCTAGGTAACCAGCTGATTGCCTGACTTCTACGATGGCCCAACCCTCAAGCTTACCTATCAGTAATGTATGAGCCTATAATGTATATCAGTGTATTTCCACAACAATGTGATATTTTAGTTATAGCTGAAGCCTGGTGGACAGTCAGTCCTCTACCCCTTATATGTCTAGGATACTGTAATAAGGTGTCCGCCATAGTTTCAAACTCTGTCCCTGCCCACCTGGGCATTTTGGGTATTGAGTATCTCCTGTTGATTTTAAGATAATATAGGACAGGGGTCCCCATCCTTTTGGAGCTTGTGGACCACTAAATCTACGGACTCTGGACTGCAAAAGCATGGGGAGCCGTGTGTTACTCAAAGGGGAAAGAAACTTCCCCCAGAGTGATGTCATGATGCCAGAACCCACCCACTCACCCACCCACAACCTGATCACAGCCCTGAGCTTGTGATCCATAGGGGGGACATGGTTTGTGACTCTGGTAGGTATACCCCTCTAAGCGGGGTCCTTCTCCTGACCCTGCTGGGGGGTGCACCAGCCAGAGCCGCGGACCACCACTGGTCTCCGTGCTCTCGTGGCCAAGCTGTCAGATGGCCGCGGCCCACTAGTGGGTTGGGGACGATTGATATAGGATATATAAAAAAATCTAGCAAGGAGAATGGGTGGCCCTAAAGTACATAATGCCTACAAAATGACAAGGTCTAAAGATTCGTGAACCCTGCAGGATCCACCAAAACCTTAAATATGATTTATGTGTGTATAGACTATTGAAATACATAGTATATTAGGGTGAGTATTGAGTATGAGTACCCCATATTGTGTTTACTAAGTATCTTTTGGCCTAGGTATATGTACCAATAGCAACCGCTATATGGGTATAAATGTTTTCCAAAACAACTCCAGGCATTCCAGTATACCAATTCAGAAGAAATACAGATGGGCAGTGAGAACAGGAGCTTCTAGGCAGTTACCTGGAATTGGAACTGCAATGGTTCTTAATGAATGTTTCAACATTTTACATCAGGTGGTGCTGAACCCTTATTCCTTCCTTATTCATTCCCTATGGGCAGCCCTGGGTGAGATACAACACACAGCACATAGGCACTGTACACCTGGAATTGATTTCTTAAGTCATCTGCTATTTGTTAGCAAATGTTTTAAATCCTGGACCAGGTCCATCCCAGGTTTGTTAAATCACCCGGGCCCACTGATAAAAATATATGTCCATTACTTTCTTTTCCATATCCAAATACCCAACATTGATTTATTGTATTCAGAATTGCACCTACACATATCTACATATGAGTGTTGATATCCTAATACCTCAATGCAGTTTCACAACCTTTTCTAGGTGGGGGAACTCTTTAACATAATTTTCAGGGATTCCTGCTATATTTCCTATATCTGCAGCTCACAGTATATTAGTGTGGTGCTCAGGAGGAAGAATGCTGGCCAGTGCGAAAAATGTCACCCTAACAGCAAAAAGATGACTGGTGTCACTTCAACAGACCTGAGAGGCACAAATTGTTACTCAAGGAACCCCCAGCAAACTTTGTATAAACATGACCTTGGTTAGGTAAAATACTGTCCAGTTTTGTCTGCATTTATCAGAAGCCTCAGCCTGGACCAGTCGCATGGAGGATGAAGCAATGTGCAGCCATAGTCCATGTGGTCTTGTAGCTCTGCCATTTATTGTCACATTATATTGTCTGCGCATACAAAACAGGCACCTGACAAGGGTTCCAGATTTTAAAGGGTGCCATTAGGTGTTTAAAACAATCTGCACTTCAGTGGTCCTTGTAAGGAGTCAATTTCTATTCTTTTGAAAGTCTTCTCATTTTTTGGCAGTGATCAGTCAATGATAGCCACTGGATTACTTTATATAATAAATTACCAAATGGCCCTATACAACAATGGTCGCCAACCTTTTGGACGTCATGGACAACTAAATTTCCAGACTCCGGACCACACATGCGTGGGGAGCAGTGTGTCACTCAAAAGGGAAGAAACTTCCCCCCGAGTGACGTCCCAATGCCAGAACCCACCCAGAGACACAACCCACCCACCGAACTGAGCCTGCGGTCAGTACGGGAGACATGGTCCGCGGTTCTAACCAGCGCACTGGCAAGAGCTGCGGACCACCAAAATGTTCTTGCGGATCACAGGTTGGCGACCGCTGCTATACAATATTTGTGCAGAACCCCCACCCTGGACGTGATCTGCCACCATCATATAAGCCATTTGCAAAGAGATCTGCTGCATGAGACCCAGATTGAAAATGTAAATATTGTGCCCTTATCTGGTATTTCTGATGTTTCACAAATAAAACACAAATGTGTGATCGCTGACCCTCATTCATGATCCTTGGGGGGGGAGGTGAACTAAAACAATGCACATGTTACACTGATTATTATTATTATTAATATTATTATTATTATTATTAATAAACAGTATATATAGCTCCAACATAATACGCAGCGCTGTACATTAAACAGGGGTTGCTAATGACAGATGGAGATACAGGAGGAGGAGAGGACCCTGCCCCAAAGAGCTTACAATCTAAGAGTCACCTAGCATTTCCATATATTCTATAAATCCAATAAATGCCATTTATAATCAGCATGTAGGGTGGGCAGGAACCATAACATGCCAATATTATAAATATATATAATAATAATACAAACAGTGAGCCCATACCATGCATATTATATAACAATGTGCTTTATCGCCTGTAAAGACAGTTGCATGGACAGTATATAGAGACATATAGAACCCTATATATGGGCATAGGATGCTAATTAAAGAAAAGGGAGGGGTGACCCCGGCATGCAGCCACAATCACCAATAATTACCTGTGTCAGCGCTGCCACCTGCACCATCCACAGAACAACCCAGTAGCCGGGGATACTGATGTGCATGTCACAACCTACTTCGCTTTACCACACCTGCAGGTTATCTGCACCAATCAGAATCCAGAAATTTAGGGCAGCAACCCAATGAGAAGGCAGAAATGGAATAGCCGCTGAGACTGCACCCAGGAATATTGTATACAATAAAGTAACACTGAAGATGGGAGGTGACGTCACTAAGTTTGGTTGCATCGAGCTTGGTTGCCTTGCCGCAGTGCAGCGACCTCCCTTGTTCAGCGTCTATTCGTCTCATAGCAACGGAGAGAAGGCGGAGCCAGTGTGCGGATTTGTCGGGGGACACACCCTGGGCACCCTATTTCATTCGGTATTTATTGCAGGAAATTGGGGTGAGGAGATGTGTGCAGAGCTATAGGGTGCAGGGTTGGGAGGACTACAAGTCCCAGCATGTTGTAGTGATTTAAATAAATGCATGGTGCATTGTGTAATGCTGGTTATAGGAACATTAGAACACTTGTAATAGATGTATATGGGAAATACATCAAATCATTTATCATCAGGTATAAATCTCATTGGTCAGTGAGTTTTATTTATAGAAATCTATATAGAACTTTTTCAGATTTCAGTAATCTTTCTATGGAGTGACAAATAAAATTACCTTGGCCCCTTAAACCCATTACATCCCTTCCCTCCTACATCTGTGCCAGACCCATCCATCCTTCCCATCGCTCCTCTTCTGCTGCCTCTCTGTGTAGTTCCATTTCACCTTAGAATCAAATTCATCTCCTGTGCTTTGCCTTCAAATGCCTCCACAGGTATTGTCCCACTTACATTTTTGACTTGGTAAAAAGATACTCCCCCTGCCGCTCCCTCTGCTCCTCCAATGACCTACTAATGACTTCCTCACTCATAACCTCATCACACGCACGGATACAAGACTTCTCTAGAGCTGCCCCCACTCTCTGGAATGGTCTTCCTCGTCCTATTTGGCTTGTCCCTACTTTCTGCTCATTAGCACTCAAAATCCATTTTTTCAAGCTTGCCTACCCATCTTCTTCTGTCTTCTGAAACCATCACTACTTCCCACCACTACATATCTCCCATCCTATTGCGTGTAAATTCCCCCACCTACTAGATTGTAAGCTCTTCAGGGCAGGGTCCTCTCCTGTATAACTGTCTGTATCTGTCTTCTATTTGCTACTCCTAATTATTGTACAGCGCTGCGTAATATGTTGTCGTTATATTAATCCTGTTTATTAATAGTAATAATATTAATGTGGATTAGGAAACACACAGAGCCCTTTCACCATATAGTGCTGCATTAATGAATGCGTTGTTACAGCGATTCCTCCTTTTTTTCCATCAAGGACTGTGATAAAAGTTTTCCACTGACCTGGAGAGGGGTCTGTGGAAAAATTGCAAGCTGGCTTACGTAATTGGCTGACTGAAATGACAGCCCACAAGGATTGCTGTGGCCCCGCTCAGCACGGCCCACTGGTACCGGGCATTGGAATTTCGATTGGGGTCATATAAAGGATTATTTTAATGTTTTTAGTGTTGCCTTTACCATGCAATGCATTTTATAAATGCAGCTCATCCTGTATTGCTGTATATGGATTCATGCCAGGGAACCAATGTGAGTGACTGATTGGCTGGCAAGGTGTCAACCGTCGGTGGGATTGCTCGATCCCAAGGCACGGCTGAACCTGCCTCAAAACTTAAAACCAAGTTTTTTGTTTTTTTTTTTGCAATGAACCTTTTTCTCAATCTGATATCCTTGTACACTAACTTTAGCATTAGGAATGACTTATTAAAGCTCTCCAAGGCTAGAGAAGATACACTATTATCAGTGAAGCTGGGTGATCCAGAAAACCTGAAATAGATTTTATAAAAGTAATTCACTATTTATTATTTAATGTTTTCAATCATGGACCACATCCATTCCAGGTTTGCTGGATCACCCACCTTCACTGATAAAAGTGTAACCACTCCAGCCTTGGAGAGCTTTTTTAAATCAGGTCATAGAATCCAATTATAAGACTTTTAGGTCAAAGTCTTCACAGATGTACATGAAATCTGTAATCCAGAAGCTGCAAATGGGAAAAAAATACTATTAGGTGGTTAGAACCAAACATCAGACAATTTTGGATGGTCGTTTTAAAGCTTAATGCACCATGTAGTACACCACCTAAAAGCATATTTGTAAGTTTTGTTTTACTTGCCAAGCGATTTGTAATTCTGTTCAGCCACCTTTGTAAACCAGACATAACAGCCAGATTACATTTTTTTTCTATACGGCATTAAAGCAATGCATCCTGGTCCCTGAGTACCACTGCCTTCTAACTGGATGGTGAAGGAGAAGTAGGGCACTGACGGGGCCATTTCTGTGCTATTAAGTCCTGTAGTCATAAAAACCATGAATCTGTATTGGCTCATTGGGCTGCTCCTCCCTTACTGTGCTGCTGTACAGAAGAATATTTATCCTTAGATCTCTAAAGATGATTCAATAAATGAATACCAGTTAAATCCTTACTACTTCCCACCACTCCATATATCCCCTCCTATTGTGTGTTACTTCCCCCACCTCCTAGATTGTAAGCTCTTCGGGGCAGGATCCTCTCCTCCTATGTCACTGTCTGCATCTGTCTGTCATTTGCAAATCCTATTTAATGTACAGCGCTGCTTAATATGGTGCGCTATATAAATCCTGTCTATTAATATTAGTGTTATTAATAATAATAATATTAAATGTTTATTATATATTTCCTTTTTTATTATTATTATTATTACACAATTTTTTTATAGCGCCTACATATTACTCAGCACTTTACAAGTGCTATCCCTCATAGGGGCTCCATCCCCATTATTCTCCTTTGTTTTAATATAAACATTACTGGCCCAAGTGGTATTTCTCTGTGTTCCTGAAGTTTTCCATTCTATCAATATAGAAGATACAATAGGCATGTTGTATTCCCATTGCCCGCAATCCCCCCCACAAACCCAATCTGCTGACAGCATATACAGACCGCTGTGGAAGAATGGATTTTTTAAAACCTAAACTAGCAGATAGCAGAACAAACTTCTACTTACTCCAAAGTGAAAGGACTCAGGCCTGGCAACTCAGACACCCAGTGCCACAATAAAGTAACCCTGTGCTTTGCTCAGCAAACAAAAGTTGGCTTTTATTCAACCCATCATCCCCTTCAGTATCTACTTTTTATTTCTTTATTCAAGGACACTTCGATCAGCTTCTGGTAGCATAGCAGTTCGTTTGGATAGGGAGCCATTTGACAGCCATTGGCTAGTCACAGTGCACTGTCACAGGTGTGATAGGTTCCAGGATGACCTGTAGGGACTTGGACTCCTGGTAGCTGGAATTGACGTCACTGAGCAGTTTGTGTGATCATTGGAAGCCTTTTTATCTACTATAATAAAGGGAAACTTAGTACCTAGTATGGATATTTTATACTTACAGCACCTTTTCTTTCTTCATAGTGGGAACCATTCTACCAATTTCAAGTCCTGGATCATCCACATTACTAGTAACAATGCAATATTCTACAAGCAACGTAACTATAATTGAATGTTTAAGTGTTAGAATCAGCTGAATCTCCCCGTGTGCCAAAATGACAGCCAGGCTTAAAAGGAGCCCAAGAATAAATGGACCAATACCATCAGAACCGGAGCCCATGACTCATTTACGTCACTCATTTTGTATGAACAGGACAAACAAGTCAGAAAGTCTTCCCAGCATTGCAGGGATTGGTTTGGGGGTTCAAGATACAAGATCAATGACTATCGTGCCTTTTGGTAAAGCAGCAAAAAGTGTTTCCAGCATTGTGCCAATTGAGAAGCCATCACGCAAGTCCACCGTCAGCAAATCCATTCAGGTACAGATTTTTCTTGGCTTTGCTTCCTGTTTAATATACTAATGTTCTGGGATGTTGTCTCTTGGTAATAAAGTTAATGGCTGTGTTCTTCAGTCTGAGGAGCACTCAATAAACTTGACAGTAATATAAAGGGCTACATGACTTTGTATTTTTTTGCTGCTTGTATATAGAAATTTGCTTGACTTCTAAACTGTATCATATCATATTTATTTATGTTTATTTTACAATCTATGTGTTCTAATCTAGTTGTTGATTTTGTCAAATCTAGAGATTTATAATTAAAATAAATTTGTTACAATTTAAGCCATAATTTTTAAGCTCTTAGGGACTCTTCTGTGTCACTGTCTGTATCTGTCTGTCATTTGCAACCCCTATTTAATGTACAGCGCTGCGTTAGCGCTATATAAATCCTGTGTTTTATTATTAAGATTATTATTATTAATAATATTAATAATATTTTTAATAATGCTTTTTTTTGCAATATAATCATGCAGTACACAAGTAACAATCTGATTATACAACCTACATGCAAGCTATTTTTAGTTTTAGCTAAAAAATGTACAGTTTAGGACATATTATTTTTTTTTAGGTTTCTGGTAGTGACCAGATAAAACATTTTAGTTATATGTTGTTTCAATGAATTGCCATTTAAAGCATGTGCATTGCAACCTCAACACGCTAAGGCAATGTACATGCACTTGCAGCATTTTGCAATGCATGGCAGCATGCTACTCTGCATTTTGCATAGTTGCATTGGGCTTGATTTAATTAAGCTCTCCAAGGCTTGAGAGGATACACTTCCATCTGTGCTGGGTGATCCAGCAAACCTGTATTGAATTTGGTCCAGGATTGAAAGCATTTGCTTCCTACTTAGGAAATCCAGTGCAGGTTTACTGGATCACCCAGCTTCAGTGATGAAAGTGTATTCTCTCCAGCCTTGTAGGGCTTTAATGAATCAAGCCTATTGTCAGGAGCAGTTTCTAGAGCTAGGCCCCCACTCTGTGCCATGCTGTCAAGACACAGGCTTCTTTTCTTAGACTATGGCTGTTTGAAAAAAAAAACACACTGTAATATATTGAGCACCTTATTGTTTTCAATGAAACTGAGGATTTAAATAAGCAACTTTAATTCCAACCTTTTAAGCAACTTTAATTCCAAAGGTGATGCATGGATAAGTGCACTTTTGGTGGCTTCCTTAAAGGGTTCTGTTAGGGACTGTTAAGCTACATACACATGTGCAATAACTGTCGTTGAAAAGGATCTTTCACGACTTGTTTCAGAACTGCACGATGCATGAACGATTGCTGTACATACAGCACCATTCTGCTCTATGGAGAGGGGAGGGGGAGAATGACGGAGCCACACCCTGCTGCGTGCTCTCCCCTCTCTTTACTTCCATTACGATTGTTCGTCGTTCATCGTCCGTGGATCCGCCAGGACGGTCGTTCGGATGATAGACGACGGGCGCTGTACACACGCCAGATTCTCGTCTGATATCGGCCATGAACCGATCGGATGAGAACCGTTGGACATGTGTACGCAGCCTTAGACTGAGGATAGGCTGAGGAGGGTAAACTAACCTTCAAGTTTGGGGGTACGATTGCTAAGTAGGTATTTATCTGGTGGGGAGGGATGGGTTAGCATAGCAGAGGGCAGCAAAAAGAATAAGTGTGCTTATCACAAGATACTGTTTCTTGATCTTTTTGCTAAACTATGCGTGCATACCAATATATAATATCACAGATCAAAGCATGGACGAACTCTATTGGCATAACTATGATCTACTTTATTTCAGGTATCATCTGACGAGGAAAATGCATTACTGTTAAAATTAGAAGCTTTGCAAAAGGAAAATCTGCTTCTAAGATCATCTGTAAAAGAAAAAGAGGATATGGTGGAAGAACTTAATAAAACCATTAAGAATAAGGTACGATTTCATCAATAATTAAAAAATCTCCAAAGCCAAAGTAAGTGATATTTTCCACCAGCCTCCGATTTCTAAATCTTTTTTAGATTTTGAAAGCTAGTGAATAGTTTTGTGTTTTTTGTTTAGATTCGGGCTAATTGCAAAGTTGGCCTGAATGTTTGACACAGTTAGTAACTTAATTGATCTGTCTTGATACAGAGCAGTCAGCTTCTTTACCCCTGTGTACAATTACTCAACCCCACAGCTACTGTTAGTAAATAATATGCTATTGAAGAAAACAGTGATGAACATTTTGATATGGGCGGCAGTCATCAGGTGGCAGGGGAGCTACTGCCATATTCAGGAAGTAAGAATGTTCGCCACCGTATGAGGAGGCCCATTCCCTAAAGAAATTCAGCTAAATGCTTACAAACCTTAGAAATAGCGATGAGTGCACTGCTGTCCACTAACTACCTTAAAGGGCTCCAAAATGTTGAATGTTAACCTCTGTTGCTAGAACCAAGACAAGGTATATACAAGCAACTAATTCCTTATCTAAGAAAGTATCTGAAAAAGTAGTCTGTGATGCCTAAATCAACCAGTCATTGTCCATGTTTATGTTTTAACTAGTACCAGAAAGAGAACATTTGACTTCCTATTTTTTAGATCTTCTTTCAGTACTTTTAATACATTAGATTCCCTGGAAGCAGCATCTGTACTCCAATTTGACCTTGTGGCCCAGTATCCCTATCAACTTCTAAGGAGCCAATAAAGCATTTCAGGTTCACATCTATATAAACCCAATCATTTAAATATCTGATAAACTTACATTTCTTTTTTATTTACTTTGCAGCTTTTATTAAAATATTGGTGGTCCTGCCATGTAATGTACGTTTTTTAAAAAAATGATTGTTCAGGCATTGTTTTGCTAATTTTATAGGGTGAAAACAGTTTGTCCCTATCTTCTAATTGTGCTACTGTGTTAGCAGTTACAACAAACATTTCACATGCATTGTTCACTGTTGCCATAATCTGGAAATAAAGAATACTGTATGTACACTTTAATTATTTGTGGACACTGAATGTCCTACACACACCAACAAATCTTTATACATTATATATTGTAAACAAGGCAGCCTTTGTGAATACAGCATCTATTTTAGTTACTGTGTTGTAAAAAAAAAACTTTCAAACACACTGGGCCTGATTTATTAACGCTCGCCAAGACTGGAGAGGATACACTTTCATCAGTGAAGCTGGGTGATCCAGCAAACCAGGAATAGATCTGGTCCAGGATTGAAAACATTTGCTAACAAATAGCAGCCTTGGAGAGCTTTAATAAATCAGACCCAGTGTGTATAAAAACTAATCAAAAGGGATATACAAATTAATGTTGTTACTTTTGTATTTACACTGTTTCGTGCATCTGCAGGTTTAGGGCCATTTCATATGACCAGGCTGTTGCTGCCAGGTCATAATATTTAAGTATCTGCCAATTTGAAGTGTGGGTATTTTGTAGTATTACAAAATAGAGAAGAATTAGATTACTGCCACTCAGGTAGGTACGAAGCTTCTTTTATAAGCTGACATTTTTTGGATTTCCTAATAACCATGAGACAGGGTTGTTCATTGGAAAATAGTTTCCCTTTAAATGTCAGGCTGTTTCTATGGTGAAAGACTTATTTGTTTACAAGCCCGCTAATATCTCGAGGTCAGATCGAGCTGTGATTTGCTTTAAAGTTTTGTTTTTGTTTCAAGAGCCAAATAAGAAAGAGCAAAGTAACAGGCTGTCTCACAGATTCATTAGTACCGTCAGCCAAAACTGATTTTTTTTTTTATTATGAAAAGCTTTCAAGTGTTGGGACATTTATGGAACATACCATTCATTTTTTTTTCATTAATCATTATTTGGAATTATGCCATTCAGAACTTACATCAATATTGCACAGCTTGTCACATTCATTAGTAGGATGCCTTCAAGAAACCAACGTTTTATTTTTAATAAACATTTTCAAACTATTTTGCTGCCATGTAATGCTGGCTAATGGTCTTTAGCTCTGATTCATCACGTTGCTGTACACGGCTAAATTAAATGTTTGCCCTTTTTTAAGTGAGGTCAGGTCTTTTAATCAGTTCTAATATTAGGGATGAAGACTGGGAAAAAGAAAATGACTGCAACAATAAGAAATCTTTACATAGCCATGGATGGCCCCTTACTTGTCATATGAACGATAAAGTATACAGTATATCTAACTTGTAACAGTTACTATTGTAGAAGAAAAATGCTTTATCCCTTTTGCAATAAAACAAGCTTACCTTCTGTAATTTGCGGTACCAAGAATGAATTAACCCTTGTATGTGCGTCATTCTGGCCTGGCCAATCAAGACAGCCAAAACCCGTACCCAGAATAGAACCAGGTGAAGATCTGTTTTCAGTAAATGAAGTCACATAGATGGACATGTAATTTGAAATATAATATAAGTAAGAGACCAACAGCAATAGTAATTATAGTAGGGGTTCCTTGAAGACATGAAAGTTATTTCAAGGGGTACCCCATGTTAAAAATGTTGGGAAACATTGGGTTGGTCTGTTAATTCATAACTTTACTTGTAAAGCTGCATGCACAGCTCAGTTTGCATTTTCAGCACACCTCAGGGTAAATGAACCCCTTTCATACTTAGAAGTTACATCATTGCACCCTGGGCTGTCAAATGGCCAAAGGTCCCAAACCTGGGATGTCATACCAACTTAGGGGCAGGGCAAGGTGAATTTAGTTCAGATTTAAAGGAAGTAGAGAAATAATAGATTTTCTTACAGGATTGTATTTTTATTTTATTCATAGTTAAACCTTAAGTTTAAGGATAGGTCACCTTAGTCACTTTCACCTGTGAAGTGCTTAATCATATGGATATTTTCACAGTTCAGTCACTGGTTAAATGTATATAGAAAAGAAGAAATCAACTTCTAACTCCATCTGCTAATTATTGAACCAGCAACTACTAGAGATGGTCAATGTGTATCAGAAAATTAGACTTTTATGCAAATCATACTGGACAAATTGCACTGACTTCAAACTGAGACAATCGTATGTATAAAATATAGCCTTTTATTGGCTCAATTTCACAGTAATTTGCATAAAAGTTTATTTTTCTTCATAACATTGACCATTTCTAAGCAACTCAATAAAACAGAAGATGAAGTGACCAGCACTCCAAAATAAAGGATTTTTTCTTTTTTTGTGAAAGCAGTGTCTCAACATGTTTGAAAACCAACTTTTCGGGGCCACGCAGGGTACTTTCTATAAGGCAATAATAATAATAATAATAATAATAAAGGCAATATAGTGACATTTCTAACTAATCATTACCTTAATCTACAGCCTTAGGGGTAAAACCAGGGACTAGTCCTTTGCTTTCTGCTTGACTTTTGGGCACAATTTCCGCAATGCATTTCTTCCCTGACAGATTCTCCTTAATCAGTACATTTTGCATACCAACAAACATGGACCTTTATTGCTGGGCACGGTTGAAAAATAATGCAAAAATGATTCTGAATTGTTGTTGTTGACACAGCAGTTTTCTTACATAACCTCCTATGTTATTTTATAAGACATAATGATGGATTTTATGAATGTTTAAATGTAACACCCATTTTATTTCAGTGTGTAACTGGCTTGGCTTTAATTCTAAAACAACACTGTTCTATCTCTGCAGACATTGCAGTTTGCCAAAGACATTGAACTTGAAGTAAACAGCCATAAAACAACCAGGCAGTTGCTGGACAAAAGCCAGAGGTTAGTGGAAGAGAAAGAACAGCTCCTGAAAGATAACATTCTGCATTATGAAAATGTCAATAGAGAACTGCAGAGTCAGGTGGGTGCAATGGATATCCAACACTTAAAATATCTTCTCAAGTTCTTATGGCTTGAAAACGTAAATTAACGTGACATCTTCTGTGTCTTATGAAAGCATGAAGAGACAATGGCAGCACTTCGGGAGCAAAGCCAAGCAGAGGTCAGCATCAGAGATGAAAAGATCCATAAACTGAAGCAGCAAATCTCCGAACTTTTCAAAGACAAGTCATGGTACATTTACCCCTGCATATGTGACCTTTACATGTGCTTCTAACACTTGTGTAATGATACTAATTAAGAGGTAGACAATTTCATCTATGAGTTTACCATTGAAAATAAAAATGTGATAAATTTCCAATACCCAGGGCCAAATAAAAATTGTGAATAGGGATAAGTGGAGTGACATGGCTAATATTGCAACATAACTTTCTAATTTTTACAAAGAGGAACTCTCAATTTGTTTGAGCTGCTTAGATATTTTTTTCTTAAAAAAGAGTAGATGGTTCATTTTTTTTAAAGTGATGGGAGGTGTTTAAAGTAATTGTGTTTATTATCATTTTTATCATTAAAATGAACACAAAAAGTTTAACTCATCATATGACATGCAAACACCTTTAATTTATATCAGATGAAAAGGAATCTCAAAAGTCACATCTTCTCGGGTGCATGACTGCAGGGATAGAGGGTAGGAAGTGACATGATGTAAAAGCAGTGGGAAGATGCATTTTCTACCTTGCATTCCAGAGGGCCATCCCAGTGCATTGACAGTCAGGCTCTGATTAAATATTTCAATCAAGTTGAACAGGGCAGGCAGGATGTGTGCCAGAAAAGTAGATTATAGGAGAACAGGCATGCAAGGATATACATTCATGTTAGGGTTTTGGAGGTATTGGGTTACAAACTGAATATAAGTGTTAAAAATAGAACTTTTAAGGAGTAGAGTAAAGTTCATCTAAATCTAAGAACAAAAATATATACCAATTACAATTTATCAGTTCTTAGATGATTCTTAGGTGATGATTCAATTGATTCAATAGACTTTATTTTCAGCTAATAATCCAGCCTGTAGTATTCTTTCGATGTTAGGGTGGCTAAACTCACTGTATTTGTGGAGACGGAATGTTACCCAGTCTTGGGCATGTTTACCTTGGTCCTATTGATTCATATAGGGAGACCTGTACTCAGCAGAACCGCTGGAGACTGACATCTGCCACCAGTATCTAAAAATCAGGCTGTGGTGCTCAAGTAATTTATGTTAGTCACTATGGGGAATGACTACTGTTTAGTTCTTTTTTTCATTTTTTTTCCACTGTAAAAATTCAACAATGTGTGTAAAGATAAATTAATATTCTGTAAATATACTGCTTACTGGCTGGAATCTGTACTTAAATGTATCTTTGTTTTTCTTTCATTTCTCCAGGGAACATCAGAAGCAAATGGAAGACCTTCAGAAGGAAATAAGTCGATTAGCAGAGGAGGCTCAGTTGCTTCGTGCACAGCGGAAGAGAGATAGCATTTCCAGACAAGTGAGATTATTAGCTGTCCTGTATCTCTGGTGTTACTGTATAGGGTGTAATAAGAATTATGATAAACAAACCAAGATATTCTGTACCCCAGCTCTGCTATAAGATCCCCAAAAGAAATCTGCCAGTACCATGATCAGGATAATCTGTCTCCGTAGGGAAGATTTGTGGGGATTACAGCAGGCAAAGCAGACTAATCCACTGCTTCAATTAAGATTTTACGTTTTTCTTATAAAGTCACAGACATGCTGGAAGACATTGTGTCAGTTGTTACTAGCTTTGCATTCTTAAAAAGGGTGATCCAGCTTGCTAAAATCTCAAAAATACCAAAACAGGCCCATTGTTTGTAGTGCCTTGAAACCATCTTGAAATAACATGACTTTGTAGGTATTTAATTGTAGTGATGAGATTAACTGGGGATAACTCTCTTACTCATTCAGTATGGTTGAAGCATCGTTGAAGATGCTTTAAAGATGCAGAATGGTAAATAGAGGGTTCCCTACTAGCTGCGTTCTTGTCTAGTTTGAATTAATTTAGGTTTTCAGTAAGCAGTGTCTGTATCTAGATTAGCAAAAGTTTTGTCATGGTAATGAGAGGTGGGGTGGCGGAACCTCTGTGTCACCAGCCCACTTGGCCTCTTGCTTCAGCAGTGCACCCCACAAAGAATGATGGACTGGTGGTGCCCAGGTTGCAGCCTCTATATATGCAGGGGCTGGTAACTGCTGAATGGATAAGACCAATGTGTGGCACAGGAGCGAAAGGCAAAAGAGGGCAGACAACAATCAAGAGCAGTCAGACAGGCCAAGTTTGGTATAGCAATAAGTCAGAGCAGGATCAGGAAATGCAGACCTGGAAGCCTGATCAGAAAAGAACCTGGAAGCAGAGCCTAAAAAAACTTGTTGTTCAGGCAACATCCTGTTGCCAGTTGCTTCCTTATACAGGGGAGATCATGTGATGAATGGAGACCATGTGACCTTCAGGTATCTGAACCAACCACCAGAGGGAGTGCTGGAGAAGAGGCAGTTAGGGTGGTGTTTACTTCAGAGGACTAGAACAAACGTGCTCCAACTTCTGGTGGAAATGTAAAGGGGCAGCTCTTAGAGAGTCACATAATCTAGACTGGAAAGTAACCAGAGAATGGGATTTCTTAGCAGGGGAGTGCAAGGTGGATGACATAGAAGAGGAGAAAGATCTCTTGGTCCTTCAGGGATCTGTGAGAGGTTCATTGCAGTTTTAGTGAAGTAACAACCTTCTTTAAGAGATGAATGCATTATAGTGTGTAAAGGCTGAGCAGTCAAATAGACCTACATCTTTTGTTTCCAATACCACACACAAATAGTTCCAATTTATGCACTGTGCTGCTTTGAAACCCATATGTATGAAAGTGTGCTGGTATTATGCTGCTATTCAGAAAAAAACAATTGTCAAAGGTTAGTGTAAATTGTGCTAAATCTCTTTTTATGGCATTGGGACCATAGCAGGCACCCATCACTTAGGCTATGTAGATACATACTATAATTGTCTTTGGAAAGGTTCTTTTATCGTCCTTTACAATGACTGCACGATGCATGAACGAGTGCTGTACATACAGCACCGTTCTTCTCTATGGAGAGGGGAGGGGAAGAATGACGGAGTGGCACCCCGCTGTGCTCTGTCTCCCTTCACTTGCATTACATTCGTTCGTCGTCCATGGATCCGCCAGGACAGTCGTTTGGACGATGGATGACAAGTGCTGTACACATGTAAGAGTCTAGTTTGATATTGGCCCTGAGCCGATTATCGAATGAGAACAATTGCACGTGTGTACCTAGCCTTAGAAAACAGGAAACGAAAAGTAAGTGCAAGGCACGTGCAAGTTTCAGACAAAAGAATTAAGAGATAAGCGCCTGCAATGCAGGTTTCTGAGATCTTTGCAATGTTTATAACTGACACAAAGAGAACAGTTTTTTTTTGTGCGTGACTCTTTTGTGCACGTTTTTAAATATGTTACATGTATTGGTATAGGAGTGTGAAAAGTGCAAGTCCTTGATGGCTGCATTGGAAGACAGCAAGATACAAATCAAACTAAAGATCAGAACAATTGAGGAGCTTCAATCACTGTGCCAAAGATTTGGAAATCAGCTGCAGGAGCAAGTATGTCTTATCATGTTATTACATCTGCTAAATCCAGATACTTATCTAGAAGTACTGACTAAATATGAGGACAGAACTATTTTTATAAATGTGTTAAATTTGCCAAACACACCAAAAGCATTATTATTACACAGTATTTATATAGCGCTGACATAATACGCAGCGCTGTACAAAGTCCATAGTCACGTTACTAGCTCACAATCTAATGCCAGTCATATGTCTTTAATATAGTCTAAGGTCAATTTTGGGAGGAAGCCAATTAACCAATTAGCATGTCTTTTGAAATGTGGGAGGAAACCAGAGTACCCGAAGGAAATCCACGCAAACACAGGGAGAACCCGCAAATTCCATGTAGATAGTGCACAGGCCGGGATTCGAACATGGGACCAAGTAATAACCACTGAGCCAACGTGCTGCCCACTTATGTCACCATTCCTTTAATAATTATTAAACGAGTCCCTACCACATGTTCTGGTGACTACCATACATTTTTGGATTTCCCATCACTTTTTCTCCTGGTCATAAGAACTAACATGGAGGTTACATTTTCTCCACTTATGGTTCCAAACCTTTCACAGACTATTCAAATTTTTTTTCTTGAAGTGTATTTAGCTGTTTAATGGCAACAGTTCCCCCTGCCATACAACAACACCACCAAGACAAGGATAGGCATGTGGCTTGATTTTGTTAGTTTTGGTATTGTGAGAAAGAAAAAATAAGTGGTGAAATATTAGAGCAAAGCTTCACTTCTTTACCCACTTTCAAAATATTGTTGACTATGTTCAGACTGAAAGTTTTCTATGACTTTCTACTCTTGCCACCAGATCATGAATTGCAAGATAAAATATAACCCAGACGGAAACACTATCCCTTCCTCTCTCTTGGCCATGACTCAAACTCTAAAGGCAAATGGTCAGCATAACAGACAATTTACATTCAACGGACTATTACATTCAAAACAATGGTCAATTTCTCTCCCAATAGGCAATCATACTTGTAATTTTTAAAATACTTTTGGACTATACTTCTCTAACTATAATATGTTAACCAAGGTCTACAGCTTACAGTGACGAGAGGCCTTTTCTGTTACAATGTTTTGAAAGCATACATTTGAATTTTGAAAATGCAATACAAATGTGTTAATGTTCTGTCTAAAGACACCTTGGCTGTTTTGGGTTTTATTGACTATGTATAGAGGAGATGTAGCTGTCATCTTTGAAAATACAAAATACACAACGAAGTGGGAGTTTTTGCTTTACAGGATGGCTGTCCATCCCCAGCCCTTGGGGCCACAAGATTAGTTCCTGATATAAACAGTCATTTTCTGATATTGTAAGCCACATCTTAATAAATGTACTGCTTTCCATTAGAGAATTACTGTCAAACGATGTTTAATCATTTTAGATTACTTATTTCTTAGCATCACCTTTATTGCTGTGTACTGAAAATACGGTGGCCATCAACAAAAATTTAATTTTAAGCTACATACACATTAATTTTGGGATGATCAGAACCGCTTGTTTCTTTCTATCTATGGTAGGGTTTATGTTGATGGACATCTTTGTTACACTCTATTTTCTATTAATACATAGATACATCTAGGTTTGAATGGAACATGCAGCGTGCTGAATGTCAGTGTACCCAGAATCAAGGTTCAGGCACTAGCAGGAGCCACCCATGATCCCAAAACACACACAATACAAAACAAAGCATTCAGATAGCTTCTATTACCCCAAAAAACGTTATTACTTTGAGCAATGTGCTGATCAAAGTGTCGTTGAGGATCTCCCAATTTTGTCTCTGCACGTAAAAGGGGTATTTGTTGTGGTCCTTGTTTGAACAGCACTCGACTTGTACCAGCTTTGCATCATACTCAAGTAAATATGGTTGAATTAAAATGTTCATGAAAGTTCAAGTTTTTATTGCTATACTCTAGAATATATGTATAATATATATGATAACATGATTGCTTGTTGTATTGAGATATTCATGTGTTTGTTTTTAGGAGAAATTACAGAAATTGCTTGTGGACAAAAACAGAGATGTGAAATAGCCAGCAAGAGCACTTGTGCTGCAAGACTATACTTTACTTAAAAGATGTTACTTCTGTAACTGGTGGTGTCACTGCTGGAATCACAGGATCGTCCCATGCTACAGTTTACAGAGCTTCATTATGATTTTTTTTACAATCACTTTATTTTTAATCCCTAAATTCTAATTCATTATAAAAAAAAATAATAAAAATTGTATTGCTCAGTATGTGCTTTTCACTATTGCGTTTGCTATAGGACTTTTGGAAAGTGCAAACTACATTTTTCGTTTGTATGGGTTGATTTCAGGATTTGCTTAAAACAGAACTAAAGTTCAATGTTTAGGAATCCATGATCAGGCAGGTTATTATTGCCGATATGGGCAGGCAATGTCCCTTCTGCAAAAATCTTCCCTACCAGCCTGATCACTCGCTGTAACTGTAAAAACGCTTTGGTTGCCAGAATACCCGGCAATCCCAGCTTCCGCTGTGCTTGCTGGAGATGAATGAACTCCTGCGCAATGTCATCCCACCCTGGCCAATCACAGTGGTTGAAGATCATCTACAGCAGTGATTTTTTACCAGTGTGCCGTGAGAGATCTTCAGGTGTACCGTGGGAAATTATCCAATCACTATTGTCGAGTGTCTGTTCTGTAGTGACTGGAGTAATGTAATACTCTTGCATGTCAGAGGGTGGCAGTCATTTTGTAACATTTTTGATTTGTGGTGTGCCGCAGGATTTTTTCAGTGTAAAAAATTTGCCGAGGCTCAAAAAAGGCTGAAAAACACTTATCTACACGAAGAGAAAAAAGATGTCGGCGCCTGGCAATTCTGACTTCTCCTGCACGCCTACTTTGAGGTTACATCATCCCATCCCAACCAGTCAAAATGACTGAAGATTATCGACAGGAAGAAAAGAAAGAAGATGGCGGCACCCCTTGAGGCACCTGGGACAGGCAGTATCGCAGGTTTGGTACCACATTATGTCAAGGATCCAATATCCCATGAAAATGCATTACTGCACCAGATTTAGAATCCTCACAGCTTTCCTAGGAAAAGACTGTCACATTACCGCAGCTGGTATGAGCACAAGTGAAAGGAAAATATTCAATTTTCTCCAAATGTTTCTCATTTACATTTCTTTTGTGGGTAGGGAGGAACTAGGCGTTGGGTAAACAAAACAAATGCACTGCCAGTTGAAAAGCGTTTTTGATACATTTTCATACTTGTGTAGACTATATAATGATTGTCTGCAAAAAGCTCCAAAACTGCCATTTACATGTAAAGTCTGTTTTAACGCTTTTACACTATAAACATAAGAAATATTATATACAACAAAAAGGCACAAAGGCAATGTACTTGTATTACTAATGTTGCCCAGTTTTGGAGCTGTCAGATTTTTGCAGTGAATCCTTAACCAGTTTGGATCCATTAAATAATCTACACTGGAATTAAATGGTTTCAAAAATGCTTTTCCAACTGGCACTGCAGTTGTTTTGTTTAATTGCTACCTCAATTTCAATTGTCTGGTTGCTTGAAACTTTAAAAATAGGTGGCAGCCAGTTGTGGCTGCAAGCAAAATGAAAGAGAAAAACTAGAAATGACAATGTGCAGTACACTACACAGGAGACGCTGCTCTATCCCAGCCACCCTGTGCAACTCTGCACGATACAAATTACAGGCCATTGTCAGGGTGCATCAGCACATATACACATCATCCCATCATGGAATATACTGTTTCCGGCACTTTACCTCGCAAGCATGACAATACCCCTGAGGAAGCCTATAGCGGGTGAAATATGCCGGGTTAAAAGCTGTTGCACGTATTGCGATTGATCATTGTAAACTAGGATTATGCTGAACTTTACGGGTACCCAACAAGCCCTCAAATTATTGCCACAGTTATACCTTTTTACACCAAAACCCCCCTTTTGTCTATTTTTACATGTTATTTGCAATGCTCTTTAGGGGTTTTGCAACATATTCGATATGTAATTTAGGGCACGCTCTGTTCCTACTTTACAAATAATCTATGTGCTGTACAATCTCTCCTAGATTTACCAATAACAATGTATCATCAGGGCTTGACTGGATACAAATACACTGGGAAGTTTAGGGAGGTCCTCATATTACATGGTTTTAGTAACAGTAGATTGCAGGTCAATACAGAATATGTCCAAATTTTGGCTAGAATGAAGTGTGGGAATGGTGGGTATGGGATTGATGAGTGCTTTAAGTAAACCAAAACGAGGAGAAACCAGGAGTGAATCCTGTGATTTTGTTCCGAAAACGAACTACATGCCCAAATATACTGGAAGGTAATCTTGATGGGCTGTAAAAAGTCATGAACAAACTCAAATGCTGCACGTTCTCCCCCGGTGCTTGTCCTTATACCAGAAAACTTTATATGTGATCATGATCACTGCCAATATTGTGGATCAGCAGGAACAAGTTTGCCTCCCCCCCCCCAAAACAAAAGTAAGCGTTTATTTCAAACAAATAAATACACACACTTTCTCTTATTAAAATATAACATTTTATTTAAGTAATTCAGATCAGAAGTGCTTAAGGATTTTAAATAATCATTATATACAACAGCTCCCAGATATCACTAGAAACAGAAATAGGAACTGTGTTCCGGGTAAGGATGGAGTTTAGCAGCTACAAGAGTACTGATGTTCCTGTGTTAGAAGCTCAGATCGTATTCTGTTAGATAATAAAATATCTATATAAATATGATTAAAAGCACCCATTGTGACCATTTCATACAATATACACCCAACAGGACTGACAAGCAGTGATTTATTCAGATGGCTCTGGACATAACACAGACACCTTCTGTACATTAATAATAAAAGAGAATAAATAGTCTTTTCAAAGTTTTTTTTTCAACAAAAAATCAACTTAACATAAATCTATTCAGTGTGTGTGGATATTTCCTAAACCTTTGTGTCTGTACTAAGTTTGTAATTACTTTTGTGCACAGTGGCAGCCACATTTGCTTCATACATACACAGGTGTTAGAGATGATGGTTTGGTGAGCTAAACTGTGCTCGTGCTTACTCCTCAAAACACAGGCCTGGGAGTTGTCTAACCCTATGATGGCACTGCCTACGTGGCCACTACTCCTCTACCATGCCTTCAGTGGCCAATTTACAAAAATGTATATGTTATACAGTAACAAAATGTGATAAAGCAAGCTGTATGTCAGAGTCAAAGTCATTAAAAGTATGCTGTCACTGAAAATCTATTAACTTGTTGTAAGTCCACAGTTATGAATCTGTTTAGGTTAGATGAGGTTCAGATTTACACATTCCAAGCTCAAACTATTTTCATCAGTTTTGTATACATGAGGGACAGATTGAGACCTCTGAAATTTTCATTTCTGTCAGTGCTATAATATAGTGATTATTATTATAACAGAAAATGAAGACACATGCATTTACAAGCATTGCAAGAACAATAGATGAAGGTAAACCTGCCACAGGGAACAATAGTTCCAAGAAGAGAATTCCCTACACTTTGTAGGGATTTCCTTTCACTTTCTAGTGAAATCCAAGCAGGGAATTATTGGAAATCCCCTCCATTTAAAAAAAATGCCACTTTTACATGAGGTTCAATTTAAATCAGCACATCCTAAATAGCTTAAACATTTACATTTGATCCAAGCGTTCAGTAAATACATTCTAGGTTTGTGTGCCAAGTGGAAATATTAAGGTAAACATAGAAAATTTCATGTCAGAAAAAGCCTGGGTGATAGGTGGGGAAAGGCACATAGTCACATGTGCTCTTCTAGTAAATGCTGTTTATCTTAAGCCAAGGGCTACAAAGGTGCTGATTGGAGATTGAATTATTAAATAACAATGAGTTATCATTGAGATATTGATTTCAATGTGCTGCAAATGCCATGACTGCTAATTGGCTATATCTTCTGTACCTGATAGTTTTCATTGCCTATATAGCTACCCACCTACAATTTCTTCTGACCCGTCTTTAGAAAATGCCTGGGTTGAGCACTGTACATGTCTAGAACAGAAGCAGAATCTGGGGCCTACACATGCCTTTGCTTACAGCAATCATACAATCGGATCAATTTGCATTGGATAAACCAACAGCTATGTAGTAAAAGGGCCTGCCTGACAGGATACAAACTGAACGCATTCTTCAGCCAGGCCCTCACGTTACATAGTTTAAAAATATAAATAGAAAGCCGTGTCTCAAGCACTTACGAGGGGGTGCTGAGAAGTTCCTGGCTTTGCCCTCTTTCAGATGAGTGTGGGGGCATGACAGCCTAATATTTTAGTATGTAACTGTGCAAATATCAGGTCTTTGCAATTCTTAAAACTGTTTTTTCTTTTAGTGAGAAGCTGTGATGGCAGAGGCACAAGCAAGTTTCACGTCGTTGCAGTTATAGGCAGTCATGAAGTTTTTGTTTCTCCGGGGAAAGTCAGCAAAGGACATTCACACTGAGATGTCACAAACACTGGGGGAGAAGTGTCCTTCCTACAGCACTGTCAAAACCTGGATATCTTGTTTTCAAGACTGGGCATTTCACCGTTGAAGATGAGCCCTGCAGTGGGCGCCCCCAACGTTAACTGCAAAAAAGATAGCCCAGATACTTGACATCTCACGGGAGTACGTTGGGTTTGTTATCACCACTCCCCTAGACATGCGCAAGCTTTAAGCGAATTGGGTGCTGAAATGTTTGAACAGTGATCAGAAGGAGGAACGAGTTGAAGCATCCAAAGCCGTTTTGGCCCAGTTTGAAGCTGCACAGGACTTTATGGCTAGGTTAGTGACTGAGGATGAAACCTGGCTCCACATCTATGATCCTGAAACCAAGGAAAAGTCGAAGGAATGGCGCCACAGCGGGTTCCTGCCACTGAAGAAGTTCCGAACCCAGATATTGGCCAAAAAGTCATGGCGTCTGTTTTCTGGGACAAAGGCGGTATATTTTTTGATTGACTACGTACCTCAGGGTTCTAGTATCGCCGGACAGTATTATGCTAACCTCCTGGACTAGCTGAAGAAAGCAATTAAGTTGACCAAAGGGTTTTTCTTGCAGGACAATGCACCTGCGCACACGTCCAACGTTGTGGTTGCCACCTTGAACACCCTGGGTTTCCAATTGGTCCACCATTCTCCTACTCACCTGACCTGGCCCCTTCTGACTAATATATGTTCCTGAATTAGAAAAAAACACCTGAAGGGGCAACGTTTTGAGGACATTTCTGACATCAAAGATGCTGCTGAGAGCTGGTTTGGGGGCCAACCAAAAGACTTTTATTTGAACGTTCTCGAAAAGCTGCAACTACGCTGTACCAAGTGCATCGGTCTCAGGGGGGAATGTTGAATAAATGTGTTATTTCATAACTCTGGCTCACTTCTTTCTGGGCAAAGCCAAGAACTTCTCAGCACCCCCTTGTACTGTATTTGCTGATTTGGTTTAGACCATAGGCTGCATGTATTCTGGCTTCCCTTTTTCCAGATAGGCTGATCATAAACTTCTTCACCAAAAAAAAAATCTTCTTATGCTGAAGCACTCCTGGGAATTTCATTTTCAGTTATAACTACAACATTCAGGTTCCAATATTCTGCCCTAAGCAACAAAATTACAACAGTGTGAATCCACCAGTGAAAAAATTGTGATCTGCGTCTGGATACATCAGCAAGCCCAACTAGAGAACAAAGTACACAATGGGCCTGATTTAATAAAGCTCTCCAAGGCTGGGGAAGATACACTTTCATCAGTGAAGCTGGATGATCTAGCAAACCTGAAATGGATTACTTCAAAGTCATTTGCTAGCAAATGTTTTGAATCATGGACCAGATCCATTCCAGGTTTGCTGGATCACCCAGCTTCACTGATGAAAATGTATCCTCTCCAGTCTTGGAGAGCTTTAATAAATCAGGCCCAAAGGGTCTGATTTATTAAAGATGTCAAAGACTGGAGAAGATAGATTATACACTGGGTCGCCCAGGTCTCCAATCCAATTCTTTAATAAATCAGGTCCAATATATAATATGTGAACATGAAGCCCCAGCCTATTTCTAGAGCAGTCATGTTAAACACAAAAATATACATACCATTTCCCAAGATCTCATTACTATAAATATTTAAGAATTAACTTCTGAACAGCATATACACTTTTAGTTTTCAAAAGTGCTATTGCCAAATTAACATTTACCAATGATCTTTACTTTTTGCCTAGGATTTTAGAAGGCAAACTATCATTGTATATGAATAGTATGTAAACAATAATTGAAGGAGTAGACTGGCTGGAGAGAAATACTGGGGCCACATTTCTCTACAAATTCCTGCTGTCTGGGTGTTATATTGGGTCAGACCTACAGCAAGGCTGTAACTTTTATCTGCATGTTTGTATTGGATCACAGATATTTGGGCAAGAGCGAAAGTATAATCGCCAGCCAATTGTCGCTCTGAAAAGAAAAAATAATAATTGGTAGTTTGTTACTTTTAGTGATGAACCTTGCCTAGAAGCTTCTTATGTCGCTCTTTTTTTATAGTGCCAATTTTGTAAGTGCCAAATAGTGAAGAACGGTCACTCCACAACTGATAAGTAAAGCCCTTTACCGAACTGTATCTCTTTGTCAATGTGCAGAAGTGAAAGAAAGATGAATAATGTTTGAAGACTAGTACACAGTGTCAGTGCACCTACCTCTATGTAATTACAGACGCAGTTTAACAGATATGACAATATATTACAAAAGATGGATGCAACATAGATGGTTTGGGAAGGCTGTCCCAACCCTAGTATACAATGCCTCACCAAAATGGAAAGATCTAGTTGACGTTCAGGAAAATATGCTCCTGGAAAGTAACTGGGTGCACACTACGGTGTCAACGATCAAAATACAGCCCTATAACAAAGCATTGATTCAAAGCTATAAAACAGCCTCTTTCAAAAATAAAGATTACTGATTTCTCAGACCTTGTTTTCTGGAGAGTATTTGAGAATGGTTGTGGAATTTGCTCTTTCCACATTCCACAGCTTAAGTAGAGAATTATTCTTAAGGTAAATATTTCTAATGGAATCAAAGTACTAAAGAGAGGATTGCCAATAACTGCAAAGCAGGGACGTACTATGCCCTTATCTGAATATTTTACATCACCTAGAATATAAATCATGCAACAAATGCAAAACTAAAATAATTATTTTTCTGCATTTTGAAACTTAATTTCTTCATACATATATTTAAACACCTAGAATAAAATTCCCTTTTCTAGAGGCAATCTATTGGTAAGTGAGTTATGCATTGCTCGCTCTACAGCTGAGGCAATTGGAAGAATCTCCCAACATATATCCTGACAAGTTCATTATAGTAGCAGTATAGGGGCTGGCTTACATACGAAATTCTATATGGCTCTGCAGTAGAACCAATTGTTTGTGAATCACAGGGAACAACAGTAACTTTAGAACTGTTGACATAGCATCATGCTGCAATTGTCTCAACGCAGATGTTTGCTTATAAATCATATGTTCCCCTATGGCTCGTATCGATTTCAACATTATGCCCCCTGCTGTTTGTTTCCACAAAAACAGACTCGAGGGCAGCTTCCTGATCTTCCAGTGACGAGACCGATGAGGCTGCACTCAGGGATAAATTGCTGGGGAATGCCTGCTGTTCCTGTTTTTTCTCAGCCTCTGTAGCTTTGCGCCCTCTTCTTTTGCCAAGAATTTTAATGTAGTTGGCAGGAACAAATCCTGTAGTTTGCCCATCCAAACTTCCAAGCAGCCAGCCCCTTAGGTTAGGTTGTTGTTCTGAAAACAGACACAGGTACAGAATATATTATAGCACATAGTTCTTCATCAAAGAAGAAAAACAAAACAGTATGGCAACCAATGCTATCAATGTCACATTCTTACTTCATTAGGTATAGAGACAGTGTCTGACCTCCTACTAGTTATTGTGTTCAAAAAATAAATTATTGAAATAATTATTAGTAGATTGTATAGTTCAGTATTGTCAGGAGCTCGCATAACACTGCTGGCACAGCAAAATGCAGCAATTATCACTAGACTTGGGGAGGGGAACTGGCTAAAAGGATCCAGAGAATGTAATGATTGATACACTTATGTTCCAATTTGTTGATATGTTTTTTTATCAGAATCAATATTATTCAGCCTTAGTTGCCCTCTTCTATCTGAGCAGCCCATAAAAACATGGCAACACTGATCTACAGAAAGTAAAAACACCAACAGACCATGAAGATTAACACCAGCTTCTTCTATCCAATAACAAGATGACAGAGAGAACATGAAAAATTACCTTTGGGTGCCAGGTTTAGCATGTCACCAGCATGAAAAGAAATCTCCTCATCTGAAGTAGCTGTGAAGTCATACTCTGCTCTTCCGACAACATGGTCACTTTCCCCATTTGCCCAGTTAATGTTTTCTAGACAAAGAAAAAAAAATGTTTTCAAAGGCCCTATGCTGCTTTCATATCATAACTGGTTTTAATAAGTATATAGTACACATATGTCTGCAACTCAAACATCATGCTTCCTTCTTACTTAAAGTGGAACTTAAGTTGACAAAACTTGGTGAAATTTGGCATCCGGCAGGGCTTTATTGCAGAAAGGGATGGGCCCGTCATCCCATCTGGTAAATATGGTTTGTTGGCAGAATCCAGGGCACTTCCCAGCTTTACCTGCGGGTGCTGGGACTGCACACATACCTGTGTGCCAAAATGGCTTAAGATTGGAATGCAGAAGAGAAGAAAGAGGATGGGGTGTCCGCGACGGAACAGGGACAGGTGAGTGTCCTCTGGGTTTACTTCTGCTTAAAGCACAATGCAATGCCCTTTTCTATCTTTTAGTAAGGTTCTCTGCTGCCTAAAGCTACTTCAAGGGAACACGAAGTAATTTTAAGGTCCTAGGAAACACTCACTAATATTCCTATATCCACAGCTCACAATATATTAATGCCTCTTACATTACTGGCTAGTGGACAGAAAGTCACCCCGTCAGATATCCATAAAGATCATTGGTACCAGCTAACCAGACCTGAAGGGCACAAATTGGAACCCCTAGCAACATCTGGAGAAAACCAGAAAGTTCCATGGAAGCCTGGTTGGGAAACATTGCTCTAAATTATTGCTTTCTAATATATAAACTATAAATTAGGAAACCCATTAGAAAACTATTCTCTCCCTATCTAAACATCCTACCAGAGACCTAATCAAATAAAATTACCCACAAACATAACTGTATTAAGTCCTACAGGAAAACTTTATGTTGTTTACTATTGCTTACTACATGGAAGTATACCTGTGAAACCTAGCCATGCATCAGGGCTGATGTAATAATCTTGTTTTATGTGACCAGTGAAATATTGCAAAAGAAAAATGAAATAGTGAATAGTATATAATCAGGTGACACAGAATAATAAGTCCTATGTAAGGCCAACGGGTCATAAAACGGATTATCTTTGTGTACTTTGCACCGCAGTTTATGAAAGGATTCCAATAAAATTGTTACTTTTACTGCAGATGAATCCTGTTTCCAGCTCCATGACATGGCTCTGTGTTGTTATCTCTCCTTACTGTGAATAAAGGTTATTTCTTCCACAACTACAGGGTGATGTCTGATGATAGAAGACCTGCTTTGCATTCTGCGGACTGAGCAATTTGCCTAACTGCAGCAGATTTTTTTTCAGCAGGAGTCACTAACATATCATAATGACATTTTTTATTAATCATTTTAGTGAAGTGCAGCTAACAGTGCTGCATTGCAGACACATTTAGTAAAATCCAATTTCTCTTGGGTGTTCCTATGCACACTGTGAATGAAGTCTCATCTTTAGAGCTGTAACTCATAGAAGACTTCAACTGAACTGTGTAGCTTGGATTCAGGACTTCCTAGCAGGACACCATAGAATTTAGATTTGAATATATTTGCAAGAATCTTGGCATTACTGATAATTTAGTATGTGGGTGATGGACAGTTGCAACCAACTAAACAAGCTTTTGACTAAAAAGCAGACGGGTTAAACTGATTTCCGATTTGTTCTGCAGGCTACAGGAAATGTTGGTTCTTTGTCTGTGTCCGATTCGGGTTAAACAAATGGAACTCCCCACTGGGTCTACTGTCAAGTAGTGTTTTTCAACCAAGGTTCCTCCAAAGGTTCCTTTATTCACAAACTGCTCATTGCTTAGGTCAGTTTAACATATACCAATAATCTAATTTACTCTCTGTAAGGGTGAAATTATTGCCACTGGCCAGCAATATAATAGGTATTTTTCCTACTGATCACCACACTAATGTACTATGAGCTATGGAGCTAATATAGTGATTATAGCAGGGGGTTCTATAAAGACCTTGAAGTTATTTCAAGGGGATCCCTCGTGTTAAAATAACAACTGGTCCAGTAGATTCAGCTCAGAGCATTCCTACTTTATTGGATTCTGTAAAAAAATGTATAAAGAATTCTGGTTGGTGATAAATAAAAGTCGATCTTAACAGCCAAATATGTGTGGGAAAAAAAAAATCCATCCTACGGATGTCCCAAAAACACTGATGCCAGGAGGGGAAAACCCTGCTAGTGGCAAAAAAAAGAGAAGTAAATGGGTAGCTTTGCAGGTTTTCCTCCCACATTCCAGAAACATACAGTTAGGTTAATTGTCTTCCCCCCAAATGTGACCTTATATGTCTTTATTACAGTCTAACTATGGTAGGGACATTAGATTGTGAGCCCCATTGAGGGACATTTAGTGACTATGGACTTTGTACAGTGTTGCATATTATGTTGGTGCTATATAAATACTGTGTAATATTAATAATAGGTGGGTGCTAGAAGATGGCACAATGTCAGTCTACCAATAAGTGGGACATCTACTTCCTGTCCACAGAAAACAAACTGTGCAATATTGGAAAAATTGTCACTGTGCATTACTTTCACTCCTAGAATTTTTAGACCGACACAAAATGTACAAAGCAATTGTCATATTTGTATGGGAAGTACTTAGGGAACAATAAGTATTTTGCATTTTCTATCTTGATGATACCCAATAGCCACAGCAAAGCACTCCCAGCTCACTAACTGTATTTTACTTTTTTTAACATTATGCAAGACCAACTTTGTACAAGTTTACCGTCATTACTTTCTTCATTGCCTGAAGACAACAGCTTCCAAATGAGGTATGGACCACCAAGAATTACTGCAAAGAATAGGAAAATAGGCCACGACTTGGCAGAGTTGGCAGCATCATTCTCAGACCCAAGACGAGCCACAGTCCCAGCACTCTCAGTCCACAAATCCTCATTTTCGGATCCTTTCCGTAGACCTAGGAGTCTTTGCAAACGTAGGTACAGGAATCTGATTGTTCTGACAAGTGCAAAAGCGGAAAACACTTTAGTGAAGTGGACCTTAAGCCGGGAAAAGTGATTGGCTACATCTAGAACCGCTCTGAAGCTATTATAAACAGCTGAGAAGGTGGCATCCATCATCATACTGACTGAGGCAAAGGCATGAACGATGCTTTCAATGGACTGGAATGCTCCACGGCTGCTTTCTTCAGCTTGGCGGACAAACCTACTGGGAGCCACGTCATCTGCCTGGAAGCGGTTATACCCGAGGGCACTGCCGTAGCCATAGCTGTATGGACTGTAACCGCCATACAATGAACTGCCGTATGAGCCATATGACCCATAAGAGCCAAACCCAGAGGAGAAGGAATTGTACGCAGGTCGGTAGGTATTGAGCCCACTTGTTCTGGTTTGCTGAGAAGGTCTAGGTAGAACAGGTGGTGGAACCCTGGTAAGAGCTGGCTGTCCTGGCCTGGTGATAGTGCTTGTCCTTAAGTCAGCTGACCTAAAAAGACAAAATATACATTGACAACATGAAATAGACAAAGTCCCATTAATATAGTGTCTGTTTAGAAGAGTGGCTCAGAAATGTATGTTGCAATAACCACAGCTTTGTAGAGACATTTAATGGATGTTTAATTATTGCTGCTTGAAATGATCTCTCCTGATTGTTTCCAGCGACAGATGAATGAATGAGAAATGTACGACTGTTCTATGGGGAGAAGAGGGCAAGTTAGATGCAGCCTGCTATGCTGCTCTCCAAAGAAATCAAAGAAAGACAGCAATCACTCCCAATTAGTTGTTCTTCAATCCACTGTGTGGGATTTAAAACACTGTTGGGGGCCCACAGTACACATCAGATTTTCACTCAAAATCAACACGACTTCATCGCACACGACTATTCTCTGGTGTGTGTACATAGCTTAACGTAATCTCTAAATCAAAATGGCGAGACAGCCTATTGTTACAATGACTGCTGTCAAAGGTAAGAGGATTTATTAGGCAGCTATGGCAGAATCAGAATTTCCTAATCTTTATTAATATGGCTGATACCAGCTCAAGCTTGTTATATGCAGTGTTCAACCCAGAATTTTCCTAATAAACCGGGTGGCAGTTTTACTTTTAACCCTTTCAGCGAATGAGTACAGGGGTACATAAAACCCCTTACTCATTCCTTGAAAGGATTAAAAATATGTGTAAAAAATAAGACAGGCTTTAATATTAAAGTATTTTTTAGAATGTGTGTGCAGCTCAGGGAAGCCAAGCTTCAGCATAGCACAGCTCCTCTCAGTGATTGGCTGGGGAAAGGGAAATCCTGATGATGCTTTCCTCAACCAATCACGGAGGTGAATGGGGAGACTTGTCCTCATTTGCCCTCTAGTGCCCTGGGATCCCACACTGTCAGGAGTTCCATGGTTGTGCTCATGTCATGAATGCAGCAGTGGGAATCATCCTTTCATTGTGGGATAACCTGGGATAAAATGTTGCAAGGAACGTTCTCTTTACGGCTCAAAAATGTGCCTCAAGGAAACGTGCTGGTGTAGATTAGCCCATTGGAATGAATGTGAATTTCAAACACGGGCTTTAAAAGCCTCAGGTTAAACGCTGGGGAAAACGTCCATGTAGACTAAGCCTTATATTTACTTGCTCCACTTTATACTATTATAAATACTATTATATTGTATCTTTATACATTTATGAGTAAACTATTGCTAATGCAAGCTATAGCCTGGTAAATATGGCTAGTCCCTTTATTATGAAGTAACTCCTCCTATTATGTCAATATATGAGTACTTTATAAAGTATAGAAAAAAAAATTATATCAATACTAGCCTATTGATGTATACATTGTTCTGACCTTGAATTCTGTTTTTCTATTCGACACCACTTTTTTGTATTTCCCATATATTTTTATCATAATTATTATTCATTCGAACCATACCCATTTTCTAATACTAATTCAATGCACACTTTCAACCTTTAGCATCTCATGAGATGTTACTTACTGGATTAAAACCTGCATATACTTCATGCTTCCAACTAAGTAATACCAAAATGTACCTTTTACTTTCCAATGTACTTATCCTATACCATATTAAGTATTTATTATGTTCCAGTATCATACCACATTCTTGACAATTGTTAAATGTCACAATTTTTGAATGATAAAAATTATGTTTGTAAACTACCAATTAAGAATTATTTGGTGATAATTGCATCAAGATTACACTCTGAGGTTGTTACACAATTCATATTTATAATCGCACAAACTGTATACTTTTTGGCTCAAATATTGAGTTACATTTATCATATCTGACATGTGTAGCACCTTTTTACTCGATATGTGCATTATCATTTATTACATTTAATTTTAATATATGTTGTTGTAAACATACCCGTACCGTACTCTTCTACTTGATATTAGAATTTCATATGTTGCATTTGTTTTTAATGCATTTTCATGTGAATATACCCAATTACATGATTCTCATACATATCATCTTTGCGGTCTATAAGTTTCCTGAAGTGACTAAAATTGATATGAATATGACTTGTATGTAAGTATATTTCTGCCTCCTTGAAAGCAAGTTATAAACCTCATTATCTGTGGAGACAGATGCAGTCCCTAAACCAAAGGTCAAAGGATTGTCGAGCAGAAACTATGATTTTCCATGAGTGGATCCCAGAGGATCATCAACACCTTGGCCAGTTTGACCACTTGGAGGTAATTTCTGCCCAAACCAATTTACTATAGCTTCAGTCTACCTGGAGGGGGCAGGGGCCGGTGGCAGCAATTTCCAGCTTGGGGACAAGGACAATCTGTGTGACCTCCTGAAACAAGACTTCACAAAGGATGGATGAACAATGCGATTTGCTCTAGACTTTCAGATGGGAGTGGTTCAAGGTGGGAAAACCCTGGTGTGTATGGTTGTTTGAATGAGAATCTCCATGTGCTAGAGATAGAGCTAGACCCCTTTTTTCTCCCTTTCCTATTTACCCTTTACCTTCTTCCCTTTTTCTTGTAAATGACTTGTATATAATATGCTTAGCTGTAAATAAACCTTACCCTTTTATAGGATCGATTGGGCACCCCAGAAAGCATGTGGAATTAAAAAAATACACAGGACAGAATTCTGGAAGTTTAGGTAAACTTAGTTGAAGGACCAACCAGACCTGCTGTAAGGATTATGATGCAGTCAACTAGATCTTGGACATTGAACAAATGGAGGAATTGGTATGCGATTGGTTTACATTGAATTTGCAAAAGTTTTACGTTTAATATTTTGCTTGAGTGTATGTTTTTGTAGGGAGAATTGGTAGAGTTATGGAATGTGAGTTGAGTTCTACATTTTGATGCAATTGCTTGTAAAATACACAGAATTGCTATCTTTTTTTTTTTTTTTTTTAGAGGGACAATTTGCCTTCTGTTGGTAGTCTGACTGAATTCAGACTTGTGCGAGTGTCAGTAGTTTACCTATACAGTCTGTGTGCATTGGCAGAGTAGCAGCGTTTGTAATAAGAATTGTTTCTTGGGTTGATTGCTGCTTTGTAAAATGGAATATGTGTATACTCATGTTTAGCATGCCTCTGTCAGTTCTTGTACATGTACGGATGAACCTGTTAAGAGTCAGTTTGAAACATTACTATCCCAATGTAAGGAACATAATAGTAAATTGCATAATAAACTGACAAATTACATAAAGAAAAAATGGCTAATGAGATAACAGTGTTGCTCAGGATCAAAGGCATAGCTGAGCAACAAGGGGAGTACTGGAGTAGAGAGAGAAAAGAGCTTAAGGAGCAATTTGATGAATTGGTGAAGGTTTACCCAAAATGGCAACAACCTCTGATACTGAGATAGGTGAACTAAGAGCTGAAGTGATTGATTTAAGAAAGGAAAACAATGCAATGGAAACTATAATCTTAAATGCAAGTTTGTGGATGCAATGCAGTTGAAATTGTCTCAGACAGAAGAACTTGTTTTAGCGCTAGAGATGAAATTGGCAGATGCAAATTCCCAGCTGGTGGCCAAAGAGAAATGCATTTTATCCCTTAGTACACAAGAAAAGAAGCCAGGGTCAGCTAATATCTGCACTCTCACTGAGATGAATTTCTGCAGAGGGGTACAATCAGCAGATACACCTAGACCTGCAAGGGAAAATGCCAGCACACGCACTGTTCAGGACATATACCATCTGCACCAGATTCTTGGAGGATTTATTGGGCACCAGTGAGTATCTCCAATAAACTGGAGGCTGTAGTGTGTCAACATGGTCTGAACAACAAAGATGCATGTGCACTTTTAAAGGCCTGGCTTCCAGGACCACTAGCAGCCCAGATATCCATGAATAATGGTCAGCTGGTTGGACCAGAGGGTAGGAGAAAACAACTGCAATGGGTGATAGGAAGCAGGGATGGAAGAGGTACTCAGGATTTGTCCAGAATAAAATTCAGACGAGGAGATGATCCAATATTATTCTGCAATGAGTACCTTTCACTTTATAGGGTGATGTATAACTGTCCAGATATTTCATCTGATGATGTGGAGTTCCTTTATTCAATGGCTAATAAATGTTTTGTAAGCTATCCTTTTAGGAATGCTCACACTTACCGACAATTCATAAATATACTCAGGGACTGGTGTGAACAAGGCAAGGAGAGGTATACATCAGACATATCTGTCATATGCAGGAGTACAAGAAGGCCAAAATCATCTAGATGCTACAAGTGCCTGGGCATAATAAAAGATACTGTAGATCTCTAAACATTTATAAAGATTACACAAAGATTGCCAATTTAACCCCCCTGGTGGAATTCCCGAATGTGTGGCTCGGGGTATTGTAGCATTGTAAATATCCTACCTCCTTGCCCACAATCCAGCGGCATCTTCCAGCGATGCCCGCCGGCTTCAGTGTCCCCTGGCTTTGCATCCCCAGCGTGATCGACCAGGCGTGGCCTGGTGGGAAATTTAAAAGCGGATTACATTGTAATCTGCTTTTAACACATTGATCACAGTAATAAAGTGATAAAAAATAAATCCAAATAAATAATACTCATTTAACAATAATATTGCACCCTTGTTTGGACAGATTTTAGTGTTTTTTTGGATTTAGGTTTATTGTTATTATTTTATCATTATGTTTTATAGTTCTTTATTTTTTTTATAATTTATGATTTGTGTTTCAAACTTTATCATACCCGTGACTTATTCCTAACAATTACAGGCCTGCAATAATAAACAACAAGTTTCCATGCAATGTACCGCTTTTGACTTTAAAAATACTGACATATTCAGACCGCCAGGGAGGTTAATAGCTGAAAGCAATGAGGAGAATGTGGACAGAACACAAGCTCCATCCAAGAGAATGAAAGCACTTTACAGCCTGGAGTAAAAGATAACAACCATGAGAATTCAGCTAGTGCTGAAGGGGGAAGAAAAGATATAAACAGTAAAAATGGCCAACACCCTCAAAATGGCCAGGAGCAGGGGGTGGACAAACCAATGTTTGATCCATGGGCCAATCCCCCATACTGGCTAGTATGTAGTTTAACATAAGCTGCATTGCCATTTTTCTCCCCTATATGGCACAGTTGTATGGTAGTGTTTATTGACATTGGAGTAAACACTCTACCATTGTCTGTTGTGTGTGATCAGATTGTTAGGATAAAGGAAGAAATGATTGTTTGTCATGACGGAGTATGCTAATGTGTTTGTGTTCTCTTTCAGGGCCTTTGGAGACAGGTGTGAAAGTTTTATATGCTAATGTTTGTTTTTTTTTACAGGTATTTGCAGTAGGAGCACAGTACTGGCTAAATCTTAGTAAAAGCTAGTTCAATGGTCTTTTTCTAAACAAAAACCATGTGGCATTATGAGCTTAATAATTGATTCAAAACAATTACACCAAAAATTAAATGTTAAATTGGCAAAACACTAACAGAGGGTCATCCCTTTGTGATGAATTGTGAATGTTTTTTTTTTTTGTTAACCCTTTGTTCTTCTAGGTGTGAAGTCATATTTTCTTCTCACAAAAGAGCTAGAAGTCCCTGGAAGTCTGTGTACACACCAGAAGTCAAGCCTTTTTGTCTTTGGTTTATTGTTTGTCTTTTGTAGTCTTTGTGTTTTTGTTTTAATTTTTGATGGCTAGCAGAACATTTTTGTTGCAATTTTCTTTTTCTATTTTTTTATGTCCTGTTTTGTAAGTACTATTTTTTTAAAAACTCAATACCTTACATCTAACAATCATTTATCAGGACTATAAAACCCATGTTGTTCTAGTGTGGTACTGGTGCATAGTGGTACCAAATGGGAGAAGATTGAGCAAACATTGTTTTTTTTTTTGTTTTTTTTTTTAAGCTAAATTTGCAAGTACCTCTCGGCTAGGATATATTGAGACTACGGCCTAGTGTAGACCTGGGGATAATAGTTGCATAAAGCATTACCTGCTAATAATCTGATTGTGCTCTTGTTCTTATTTGCCAGGATCCATGATAAAGCAACACTAAAGACCAAAATTTGGGATTCTGGAGTCATACTTGGGATGGCAATTGGATGGAAGAGCTTTCACCTTACAATATATTGACGACATTAGCAATGAATATGCTTATACAGACCCTAATATTAAGCAAAGTCAATTCCTTTTAACCAATGACAAACTTCTAGAGGAATATTGGGTCTTCCTCTCCAAACCTGAGAAGTCATCAAGCAGTAAATGTACCTAGAGAATGTTTGCTAACAACTGAACGTGTTACAATGATATAGTTACTGTACTATCATTGTGAGATTCTCCTAAGAGGTATTGATGAATTGCAAGTATCCATGTGGAGAAATGTATGAATGTTGGATGAATGGGTTCCTGACTCTGGGTTCTCTTTCTTAGGCTACATTATGTTTGCGAAGAAGTTACCTCCAGAGGAATGTTGTCTTGTGCCAGGTTACCAAGAATGGAGTATGAATACTGAGATCAATTTTTTTGTCACTTCTTGCAATTGTTTGTGTGCCATTCAGACACAGGACTGGGGAATTTGGAAGTGACTAAAATGGATATGAATATGACTTGTATGCAAGAATAATTCTGCCCCCTTGAAAACAAACTATAACCCTCATTATCTGTGGAGACAGATACAGTCCCTAAAACAACCTCCAAAGGATTGTTGAGCAGAGACAATGACTGATCTTCCATGAATGGATGCCTGAGGATCAGTAACACCTTGGCCAGTTTGACCCCCTGGTGGTAGTTTCTGCCCAAACCAGTTTACTATTGCCTCAGTCTACCTGGAGGGGGCAGGGACAGGGCAGGGACAACCTGTGTGACCTCCTCAAACAAAACTTCACCAAAGATAAATCAGCAATGTGATTTGCTCTGGACTTGTAGATGGGAGTGGTTCAAGGAGAGAAAACCCTGGTGTGTATGGTGGTGTGAGAGAATCACCGTGTGCGGGTGACAGAGCTAGACCCCTTTTATTCTCCCTTTCCTATATACCCTTTACCTTCTTCTTGTAAATGATTTGTATATAATATTCTAAGCTGTAAATAAATTATAAGATCTATTGGTCCTTCTTTGAAAATAAGGCAACCCACACACAGCACATTCTACATCGGCATATCTGTGTGTGAATCTGTTTATCGGCACGTGTGTGTATATATATCCGTGTATCTGCATGTGCGCACGTTCGTGCGTGTGTGTGTATCTGCGCGTGTGAGTATATATCTGTGTATGGGTGAATATCTATATGTATCAATGTATATTGGTGAATATGTATATGGGAAAATATATATATATATATATATATATATATATATATATATATATCTCTATCTATCTGGGTGAATGTCTATATGTATCTATGTATATGGGTGAATATATGTATCTGGGTGAATATCCATCTGTATGTATATTGGGTGAATATTGATATGTATATTGGGTAAATGTCTATATGTATATGGGTGATTGTATGTATATGGGTGAATATTTATATGCATATATTTATCTAGGTGAATATATATATTGGGTGAATATCTATATGTATCTGGGTGAATATCTATATGTATCTATATATATTGGGTGTATATCCATGTATACTGGTGAATTGCTATATGTATCTATGTATATTGGGTGAATATCTATATGTATCTATGTATATGGGTGAATATATGTATCTATGTATATGGGTGAATATATGTATCTATGTATATTGGGTGAATATCTATATGCATCCGGATGAATATCTATATTTATGTATATTGGGTGAATATCTATAAGTATATATGTATCTGGGTGAATGTATATATGTATCTGGGTGAATGTCTATGCATTCATGTATATGTACATAGGTGAATATCTATGTATATTGGATGAATTTCTATGTGTATGTATATTGGGTGAATATGTTTGTATATTGGATAAATATGTATTTATGTATATTGGATAAATATGTATTTATGTATATTGGGTGAATATATTCTGTGTATGAAGATTCGGTGAATATCTATGTAAATAGGTGAATATCTATGTACAGGATTGGCTGGGAATATTACACATGATGGGATACAATGCAAACCGTGTAAGGGCCCCGGGAGCAATACAAGGCAGCACACCAAGCCTGGGTCCCTTTCTGTGGCCTATACATTGGATGACAGCGGCCTGTGGTCCCAGGGGGATCCATGCACAGTGACAGGTGATGCGGCCACACAGCTCCACTTCCCCCACACACCAGTCACAGCCCGCTCTGCTCTTTGGACTTCAGCACGCAGCCCGGCCTTCCCACCGCCCTATACCCCCCGGGACACCCTCCTCAGAGCCCCGCACCCCTACACACTCACTGGAAAGAGTTGCTCGGGAGACCCCCCAGGACTCTCCGGGTCTCCCAAGGTTTAGGAGGAGCAGGCTGAGCCGCCATCCCGCTCTACTGCAAAGCCATACACAGACCTAAACAATCGAAGGCCAACAGGCAATTCAGAGCTGTTCCGATTAGCTAAAACGCGTTTCTGACTTGCCATGCTCAGACATTACCAATCTATCCCTGACTTCCGCCAACCACAGACAAGAACAATCACCACATACTATCCATCTGTTTCGCTATTTGAGTACCAATAACAAAAAATGCGGCATAGGATATCACTGATTTCAATTTGTTTAATTTGTTTCAGGAACTAGTATGTGTTTGTCTTCGCTTTAATGTAGTGACCCGAGTCTTCCTCTGGACATCAGTGTGCGATTAGTGTGGTCTTACACCAAGCGGAGTAGTATATTGGTCCGTTCTCTTAATTCTTCCCCTGCACGAGGAACCACGAGTTTTAGGTCCATGTGATGTGTGTTGGGGGATTGAACATAATTTGTGTTTGTAGTACTTTCCCCTGACATAGAGCTCTGTGCAGGGACTGTAATAGGTCACTTCTTGTTACAATAACGAAGTCTTCTCAACAGGGTGCACAGTACATCACAGTGTATTCCCTCACCAGGTAACACAGTGTCATTATATAGTTGGGAAATAATTGTTCATGTTCCTTTTGTACATCTGCATGACAGGCAAAGTCTGCTATTTGGAATATTCACGTACTGCAGTCCTGGACATAACATGCTCAAATCACCAATATGAAGATTGTAAGCTCTTGGGGTGAGGGTTCTCTCCTTCTGTGTCACTGTCTGTATCTGTCTGTCATTTGCAACCCCTTTTTAATGTACAGCGCTGCGTAATATGTTGGTGCTATGTAAATACTGTTTAATAAATATAATAAATGTAGAGCTTACACACAAGGATCCAAAAACCCTCAAAGTTGAACTCCTGTTATGATTTAAAACATGGGTGTAGCCCTGCTGCAAGGGTTAAATGCTTAATATTCTGTATGTTCCTGTTTTTGTTGGAGAGGAAGAGGGTGGAGGAGCTGGGCCAGCACACAGTATAATCAGACACTCCCTGAATGTACAAGGAGAGAGGGTTTGTGCTGGAGCAGTGATCACCAATATATTTTGCACCACAGACAGTTGTGATGCAGGAAAATATTTTCTTTCAATAGGGTTGTGGTTTGTCTGAAAAAGTTTCTTGCAGTCCATGGCAGGGAGAAGATCTTTCCTGGTTATCTGCAGTCTTTGCTGTGACATAAAGGATCCGTGTCCTCTCAGCATTTGCCAATTATGCACACTGGCTTATGTGATTGGCTGGATGAAATGAGAGGGGAGAGGACACAGATCCTTCTGTCACATGGCCTGGTGGTTGGGGATCCCAATTACAGTAGTAGACTAGTTTCTAGTAACATTTAACTCATATAGCAAGAAAATAGAAAATAATTTTGGAAAGGAAAAAAAATATTTTGCTTTTACAATTATTTTTTTAAGTTGATGATCTGATCTCTGTACATATCTCCAAACTGGAGCTAGAATCACTGAGAAACAATACATAGATTGAATTGAAGATCTTTACATCAAAATCATAATATTTCTTTTTACCCATTTCAGTTACTGAAGTTTGAGTTGGCAATGCAGTTATTATTAATATAAATAATAATAAACAGGATTTATATACCACCAACATATTACACAGCGCTGTACATTAAATAGGGGTTGCAAATAATAGACAATAGGACAGGAGGAGGAGAGGACCCTGCCCCGAAGAACTTACAATCTAAGAGGCGGGGAAAGCAGCACACACTAGGAAGGGGGATATATACCATAATTTATACTATTAGGCAATTTTAAATTCAAGATCCTCTTAATAATAATTGTTTGTTCTGGGATCTGAGATTGGTTGTTTACTTCTGCTGTTTGACATATGAGTATTTTTTATTTAAATCTATTTGTTTATTGTATTTTTCAGGTGTATACAGCATGCTTCTAATAGAAGAAAAGTATAGGCCGGTCGCTGAAATCTTGTTCTCTTCAGGAACCTGTTCAAGATGTATTCTTCGCCTATGTTGTGTTGATTTTCCAGCTCCTTACCGCCTTCCATACAAGGTCTCCTCATTTTATGAATCACAATTGATCAGAAAACGAGTAATTAAAACACAAAAGTTGATGTAGGAGATCCTTAAAATGAGTAATATCTGCTAATGTATTTGCATGATATACATTCAGTTGGTTGGAAGAGAATTGTGGGAGGATGCAAGATAAGGGAAGCTATGTGGGAGAGGCTCCATTTTTTACCTTTATTATGCGTGTGTGTACATATACATATATTTATTATTATTATTACACAGTATTAATATAGTCATACTAGCTGATTACCCAGGGTTGCCTAGGTATTTATTTATTACAGTCCTATACATGAAAAGGAATGAAACATTGAGCTCATGAAACATCCTTTGTAACTTTAAGACAATCTGAAATTTTGTTCCTGAGATGTGGTGCACCTCTGGTCAGTTTCTATTAGTTTGTTTTCAATAAAATATAGTTGTAGAAATTTTGGAGGTTGATCTGGCAGGAAGTAACGATCCCGCTTTATGGTAAATTTGCCTTTCCACCGTGAATGTGGATGGAAATCCAGGCTGTTGAACAACTAATGTGGCGCCAAATGATGTAATTTGGAAACATGAGTTGTATTTTCTGATGTTACTAGGAAAATGCTTTGACTCTGAGGTATTTGCTGATGTGTAATTCCAAAGTTCTTGTGGTGGTGTTTCCAATTGGCAGAGTTTGACTTTCCCTTTTTTGCAGCAAATACCAGGAAACTCAGATTTAAACTTCTTGGCTTGACACTAACTACAAACCATTTACATTTTTCGGATGGTAAGACTTGCATGCTGAGAGTAGTCTTTATGTGGATCATAGTAGAATCCTTCCAATGCTAAGCTAAAATGTTGTGCAGTCCGTGATCGTCTGTCTCTTTCTCTCATTTCGTGTACTCGGGTCTCACGCAGTTGTACTGTCTCTGAAGCTCTAGATGCAGTAGCTCTTTCTCTCATTTCCTGTAGTGGTGTTTCACGCTGTTGTACTGTCTCTGAAGCTCTAGATGTAGTAGCTC
>NC_092861.1:123831644-123901236 GCF_032062135.1 Pyxicephalus adspersus | reverse complement strand
AAGCTCTAGATGTAGTAGCTCTGTCTCTCATTTCCTGTACTCGGGTGTCACGCTGTTGTACTGTCTCTAAAGCTCTAGATGTAGTAGCTCTTTCTCTCATTTCCTGTACTCGGGTGTCACGCTGTTGTACTCTTTCTGAAGCTCTAGATGTAGTAGCTCTTTCTCTCATTTCCTGTACTCGGGTGTCAGGCTGTTGAACTGTCTCTGAAGCGCTAGATGTAGTAGCTCTATCTCTGTTATCCTGTAGTCGGGTCTCAGACAGTTGTACTGTCTCTGAAGCTCTAGATGTAGTAGCTCTTTCTCGCATTTCCTGTAGTTTGGTCTTATGCTGTTGTACTGTCCCTGAAGCTCTGGATGTAGTAGCTCTCTCGCGCAGCATGGCAAGTCTTCTATTCCTGTCCTCGGGATTTTCTTGTCTACGGTATTGTTTCAGGCCAGAAATTTGTATGAGTCCAAAAAAAAAGTATGTAAACAAAAGACACACTGTCACTGAGCAATACATACATGCAAATATACCTCTGACATATACCAAAGTGCTGTACAAAGATCAGAGGTGCACTCACATGAGTCTAAGTCATATGTCTAGCAAGTTTGGTTGAAATGTCTCAATGTGTTTCCGAGTGATGACATACACACATACATCCAGATTTAGCTCTGACATATAGCACAGCGCTGTAGAAAGATGACTGGGGTACTCACATGGGTCTCAGTCACATGTATGGCAAGTTTGGTTGAAATGTCTCCATGCGTTCTTGAGTGATGGTGTTACATACACACATACATCCATTTATATATATTTAGATTATGCAGCGCTGTCCATAGTCATGCCACTAGCTGTCCCTCAAAGAGGCTCACAATCTAATGCCCCTACCATAGTCATATGTATTTAATTCAATTTAAGGGGTAGCCAAATACCCTAACTGTATGTCTTTGTGGGAGGAAACCGGAGAACCCGGTGGAAACTCACGCAAACACGGAGAACCTGCAAACTTCATGCAGATAGTGTCTTGGCTAGGATTTGAACCTGCGACCAAGCGCAGCAAAGTCCAGAGTGCTAACCTCTGAGCCACCGTGCTGCCTGTATGTAACATTTTTTATATATATATTGCAATATTTGACACTAATGAGGCTCTGCTTTTCCTGCAATGCAAGTGCACCTCAACTGGACCTGCTGTGTCTGCAGAAATGCAAAGTGAAGCAGATCAGACTCAGCCTTTGAACTGTCATCTGCATTATTCTATTGTCAAACTCATGTATAACACATGAAAACCACACATCTACATGAACTTGTCATATAAAATACACAAAAAGGCCTTCTAAAAAGGCCCATACATACTTTCTGTGCTGTCCTCTCCTGCGTCAGTGAATCGATAGACCTAATATCACTAAGAAAATCAGATGCCACCCATGTCAAGCAGTGGCTGGAGGCAGGAGAAGCACAAGAAGACTTTTCTCTACTATGAAAACAAACAATTCCTTTCACTTGCGCAAAATAAATATAATAGATATGTTATAAAATAATTTTATCGGACACAGATACAAGAGGATAAGTATAAATAAATAAACACAAAACTGCATGAAGTATAGTAACATTAATATTGGTAACGGGTGATAAAAATTTGATGTTAATATAAATAACAGTCGTTATGATGGATAACGATCTTTAGTGCTCTGTGATCAGATCCTCATGAGTGGAAAGGGATGCACCAATGTCTGGAGGTAAAGAACAGTTTACATATACAAAAGTTTACATATACTGATTGCATGTTTGTTATATATATATATATATATATATATATATATATATATATAGTGACATACACGCTTCTATAGCTCTTTAAATTATGCAATATTATTTGTAGCAATCTGTGCAGTAACATGATGATGAATATATTTTTTATATATATATATATATATATATATATATATATACACACATACATATACATACATACAGGTAGTCCCCAGGTTACATACGAGATAGGGACTGTAGGTTTGTACTTATATATATGTCTTTGCATATAGGGCAAGCATTTCTAACGCTCATTTCAATCTGGTTGTTATCGTCTTTTGTATTAGGCAAGTGAGCTCAGTACATAAATAAATCAATTTCTTGTGTTTCAGGATCTCACGGAAGAGTTGCACAAGTTATTGGCTCCATGTGATGAAGGTGCAGCTGACGGTGACAGTGCTCCACCAATTAAAAAGGCTAAACTAGATGAGTCAGATGGGTGTAATGCAGAAGCATTGAACACAGATGCCTCCGGGGCTCCAAAAATCTGTAATTTGTGTTTGGGGATTTTGCAGCACCTTGCTGATGCTGACTTTGTTAAGAAGGTAATGCACTTTAAATTTGCGTTAATTTAATTACACTTACCTGTTCTTGCTCTATTGTGAGCTTCATTTATTCCCAGCAGCCCCAGGGGATGTCTGGATAATTTATATATCCTGGCATCTTGCACTGAGCTTCGCAAAAGAAGTTTCTGAACAGGCAGGTAAGTATGTTTTATTGCAGAAGGGACATCACCTGTCCTTTCTTCAATAAAAGTCCTGCCTCTTTGCAATTTTAGCATTTTTATTGCACAATATAATGGCATTGATTTATTAAAGCTCTCCAAAGCTGGTGAGGATACACTTTCTTCGGTGATGCTGGGTGATCCAGCAAACCTGGAAGCCACACAAAATTTGTTAGCAAATGGTTTTATTCCTGGACCAGATCCATTCCAGGTTTTTTGAATCACTGATGAAAGTGTTTCCTCTCCAGCCTTGGAGACCTTTGATAAATCAGGCCCAATATCTCTCATAATACCCCCCCCCCAACATCACCACCTTGGGCAAATGCCACCAAGAGACTTAAGCTATGTACACACACTAGATAATTGTCTCCTGAGATGATCACAATCATTCATCTGATAACTAGCATGTGTATAGCAGTCCTTGACATTGTTTTGCGATCCACTGCAGTGGATGACTGCTGTCATTTTCTATGGAGGAGAACACAATGGTGTGTCTCCTGTTCATCTTTCCACCTCCCCTCTCCAAAGAAATTACCAGCTCTGTGTACAGCACTCATTTATTCCTAATATTATACTTGTTTTTTTTCTACTACTAGATAAATGTGAAGTATGTACACAGCTTAAATCTCCCTATGCAAATCATTAAATGATAACATGTTGACAGTGGATAATTTTATGGTTTCCTGGTATGACGGACACTTAAACAGCACATTGACTGAGATGATCACAGGCTTGGTTACAGCATATGCAGAGTAATGCAAAAAGCAATGTGAAATCAAGAAAATAAAAATTTTCTGTCTGTGTGCAACTTTACTTAGTGAGACTCAGTGCCTAATCTTTGGGCTAGTAATAGGCCCCTCAATCACATAGGGATGGGAGGTGTGGATAAAGCTGAACTAAAGTTCTATTTTGAAAAATTCATGCTCAGGTCGTTATTGCTGAAAGGGTTAGACGATGAAGAACTGCGCAAACGTACCTGAAAAGTATTTGCCAGGAAACCATTGCAATCCAGCCTTCCCATGAGTATGCCAGGCGTTACATCATCCCAGCGCAGGTAATCAACATAGCCAAGATGATAAGAGGGAAGAGGAAAAGAAGGAAGATAACAGCGCCCTGCGATGGGAGATAGGTGAGTAGCTTGGGTTTAGTTCTGCTTTAAACCTATGCAATTCCCAAAAAGCAGGATATACTGTGAGGGACAGCAGTGCTAGTTGGGATTTTGTTTCTCACTAAAATAAAATAATTACTCATGAAAACCTATTGTGTGTCTCCCTGTTAATCTTTTTGCGTTTGCAGTGAGTATACAGATTTACTTAAAGCGAAACTAAATCTATGCGTGACTCATTTATCCATGTTCCAGAGCCAGGCACCACCATCTTTCTTCTCTTCTTCCAACTATATGCAGTCTTTGGCCATCTTGATTGACCAAGCTGGGATCATGCAAGAGAAGCCAGGATTGCTTGGTTTACCTGCCAACCAAAGAGCATGCGTATCTCAGCTTCAAAACCAGAAACCCACAGCGATTATAACATTATTACAGAAGGGACATTGCTTGTCTCTACAATACCGGGTGTATAATCATGCAAATCTAAAAGTAAACTTTTGTTGTTTGTGTGATTGTCATACGTAGTAGAAAAACACAGAAAGCAAGAATAACAAGTCATTACAGGAAACTCCTTACCAGAGGCAAAGTACTTGTGTTGTGTTATGCTGCATTACTGCACACTTCTTGAAGAAATATGCAAGGAACACCCATATTTCAGTAATAATACCTGTGGTTCATATATTTACACAATATTTGTTTTGTCTGTCAGTTGTAATAGTAATATGTCGTTTTTTGTAACCGCTTCCTGCTTGCTTTATTTAAGGCTAATTTACAGACTGCCTCGGCTTTTGATGTTTTTTTTTGTCTTGCAGATCTTTCATAAAGTTCAGTCTGCGGGATACGAGTTTAAAGACTTTGTTTTTTCTGTGTCTTTGCCAGCACAGCTTTTAGTGAGAGAGGTAAAGTAAAATTTGCTCTTCTGTTGTCTTCTAAAATTAGATGCTAATTTTAGGCTCCTATGACTATTTTTTACCCATCGTAAGCCTGGCCTATACCCCTGGAAGATGATCAGTCAGTGTCAGTCATAGCAACCCATCACGTCATTGAAGCCTACTGAGGACAACAAATTGTGGTTGCTTTGGCAGCACAAATATTTGTATATGATGCATGCATAACCAGTGGGCTTTATGTATAAACTGTTTAATGAACTCTCTGTAACCAAGAGCTTCAATTTTTCAATTGTTCATAAGGTTTGACAAAAATATATAAAAGGTAGACTTACACAAGCGCACAGGGAAATCAGATAGTCCTCAATTTTCCTTGTCTTCATCTGAAATTTTTGACAACACAAAAATGTGTTGTTTATAAGCCAATATGTGTCTTGTGCTCAGAAACAAGATGTGAATAGTGTTTGTCACTGCAGTATCTACTTGATAAGTATATGTAAAAGACTATTAAAGAGCCATTCCGTGCATAAAGTGAATCCAACCAGTGAGCTGCTAATGCTGTCCACAAACCCAGCACCTGTGCTAAATTTATAAAGTTTAATTACACTTTACTTACACTTTACAATTTTATCATCTCAATTTTTGGGATCCCAGTATGGGACAGATTATTCTGAAGCGTAATTGAAATTGAAGTTTGACTTGGTTGCAAATACAGAAGTAGATAATATGTTCAGTTGAATTGAAATTACATTAGAAGAAATTTTATAAACCACTCTTCTATATACAGTTGGTTGCACTTGTGAATATCAAACCTGAGTAAGACCTTTGGGAGTTGGGAGGTCATTTCAGAGTAGGGGAGAAGCAGAAGAAGAGAAAAACGTGCCAAATTGTGCAACATCAGTTTAGAAAACCTAAGAAGGATGGGGCAGATCCAAGGGCAGTCTGGTTAGAGTACCTGGATAGGTATTTGGGGAATTCAGGAGACCTGGAGACATGTATAGGCAGATGCCACCAGGAATGCAAAAGTACTGGACAGTTGTTATCATTGGCTGGGGTTTCTCAATTTACTATATAGTGAGTTCTATATAATTCATTACTCTTAAATTCTAGAAATGGAACTTTAAAGGTTCATTGAAGGTCTTTTTGTCTTCAGCTTCCTGTTTCACCATTTCAAATTAGATTTTTTTTATCCTATTGGCTATTAGAAAACCTCAAAGCACAAGTAAATTTTTACGATGATTTTTTTAGGAAAAAAATACAGTGGGAAAATGCATGGGGTGTGTTTGGGAATCACTTTCATCACTAACAGGAGTTCTTTCACTAATGACTAATTCTCTGTCAAAATGCAAGCTTGGAGGCTTTTACACTACAGCAAAACTTGATAAAGCAACACTAGATGACAAATTGAAGTGCTGAGCTGGTAGATTGTACTCCTTTGAGAGTTTCCAAGTTTATTATTCATTCATTTAAATCCACAGTGAGCCAGTTCTAGTTTAGCCTGTGCCTATATACCTATATATATATATATATATATATATATATATCCTGCTCTAGCCCTCTGTGCTCATGCCATGGTGTCCACATATCTTCTGAATATCATATTTGGGTCTTTTAAACAGAGCAAAAAGAACACACAAAAAATATAAGCACAGTCTTTTCTAGAAGAACACAAAAAAAAACAAAACATTTTTTTCTCCTATTCTATGCTGTTAGGCCCTGAACTTTACACGCACCTATTAGTAATATTAAATTGCATTTTCACAGTTGGGAAAAAAGTTGTAGATTCAATCTGTCATTTCTGACTTGTTTTTGAAAGTTCATGCGTCATGAGTTGTCATCCCCATTCTGACTTCCCTACCTGTTAGTCACTGACCTTTAATAGGCTAACAGCCAGTGAAATAAAATATATAATCTGAAAAATCTGTTGCCCCACCTGCATACCTTTTTTCAGGTCAGAAATTCACTAGATATTGAAAAAAAGTTCAGGAGCTTGAACCTTTGCATATGTCATCATTGCCTGGGTTGAGTGAACAGGTAGTCCCCGAGTTAAGGAGACGACTCCTAGATACCAACGAGGCTTCCCTGCTTGCTCGTGTGCAGGACAAGGCTTGATGGGGGAAGGGAGGAGGTTTGCATGACTTGCAGAGGAAGTCTTTTGGTTGTAACTCTTTAATGACCAAGACAAATTCTGCAGCTCTTTCTTTTTGCATATCAAACACGTCTTGCTCCAGAAGTTAATGAATGTCTAGGCTCCATAAAGTTTTTTTTGTTTGTGATTAACTCACAGTGAGGATTTAATACAGTAACTGACATCATGCTGCCTAATATGTTAGTACAAACATCTATCCTAACTGCATTTATTAAAATAATGTACCTGTTCCGACATACTTACAAATTCAACTTAAGAACAAACCTACAGTCCCTATCTTGTATGTAACCCAGGGACTACATACTTAGGAGATCTGATGTCTCTTATTACTTTCTTTTGCCAGGTCAGAAAGTAAATTATCATTTCTAGAATAAAGTCAGCAAGGACAACCCCGCATACAGTTCTTCGTGCTTCTGTTTTACTTTTAAGATACCAGCAGAGGGCGCTCATATACAAACAACAACATGTGCAAATCTGCTATATCAGATGCTGGCTTTAAATATGACACTTTCTTGTAGTGAAATCATCCTTTAAAGCGTATCTTAACTAGGGTAGACAACACTTTTATGTAAAGAAAAAATTTTTGTTCGTTTAGGTTTTTTATTTGTGCAACACCCTTTTTTTAAAAAAAAAAAAAAAAAAAAAGGGTGCAGCACCACCCTCTTACTCTCTATCACCTAGGCGATCGAGATTGAATGGGAGCGCAAAGCCTCCCAGGATACCTACGTCACGAATTCTGAGAGGCTCTTGGGTGCTACTTCTGCGCATGCCCGAGCCTTTTCGTGAAAAAATAAAAATTTGCTGATCTCACTCCGCATGCAAATTTCCAGGTTCGAGTCTCAACCAGGACACTATCTGCATGGAGTTTGCAGGTTGTGTATGTGTGGGTTTCCGCCAAGTACTCTGGTTTCCTCTCACATTCCAGAAACATGCAGTTAGGGTAATTGGCTCACCTTGTTCTTAGACTGTAGTAAAGACAAATGACTATGGTAGGGACATTAGTTTGTGAGACCCTTTGAGGGACAGCTAGTGACATGGCTATGGACTTTGTAAAACGATGCGTACTATGTCTGTGCTATATAAATACTGTGTAAGATTATTAGTAGTTTTCAATAGGCATTCCTGTTCCAGTGATCTCATAGGCAGGATTTCCCTGCACTTTAAGAAGATTTGCAATGACTTCCTGTTGTCTCTGAAACTAGAATAGAGTTGGAAACTCCTCAGTGGGGCCACAGACAGAAAAAAGGACCCAACAGCAGTTTTTTCTCTTCCTCCTTATATCTGAAACTGCAAGAAAAAGTTCTTTCTTTTACTTGAAAGAAGAACACCAGCTTACGTCTTACTCTATATAAGTCAAAATGGCTTATCCAGTTGGTGACCCATAACTCTGGGGACAGATAGAAATTATTTTTCCACCGACTTTGGTTTGGGAAAGTTTTCCCAAGCAGGCAATAGCGTTTGTAACCATTAACTAAAAAAGGTTAGCTTTGAGATGCATGTAATTTTGATCTTTTACAAATTTTGTTACCTGACTACTATATAACTTGAGATCTTTTCACTTCAGTTGCTGGGCCGTGGTAGGAGTAGCTGGCAGGATGCTGTACATAGCTTCCTGAAAACATTACAGCACCCTGCCTCAGCCCTTCTCTCATGATGCCTTTGCACTGCTGCAAGCAGTGGGCTGTCTGTTAGGAGCTATGCCATTATAAAATGCCTCGATAGAGTAGATGTTTGGCTGTTTGCATACAGACTGTTCTGGTAACATCTGCATTGAATGCCATGTCTCCATATTTAAGAACTAAAATCCAGTATAGTATAGTGTGGGCCAGGACAGTCAGGCTGGTAAAGTAATGATTAGAAGATATGGGTGGTCCTTTAGACAGAAAAGGAGGCAGGCTCTATCTGAGTAATGCATGCTATTAGAAGATCACAGTATATAATGAAATCCGAGAAAGCAATTTCAATTCACCTGTAGAACCATACAAGACTGACTATAAGTTTTGAGTTCAGCTTTAAGCTACGTACATGCCAAAAAAAAAAAAACAACTTTCTGATTAAGGATCAATTGCAGACATGTTTGTTTGCATCAGAAAAATATGTTTGCTTATGGAGATAGGAGTGGGAGTGCTGACACTCTCTAACATCAGCCAACTCAGCAAAAATCAGCAATGTGTGCTGTGTTTTGTTTATATTCTTTTAATGGTATTGTGGTTTATGTTATGTATGTTTATTCCTTTGCTCAGTTAGATTATTTGACCTTCCCAAAAAATTGACCTAGGATTGTATTAGACACATAACTATGGTAGGGACATTATATTGCCCTTTTTTTAGGGCCAGTTACTGACATGACTGTGGGCTTTATGAAGCGCTATGTAATATATAGGTGATATATAAATACTAGTTATTAATAATATTATTATTAATAAAAATAATAATAATAATTGCCTGCTTCTACTTGATTGGTCATAATAAACTGGTAAAATCATCACTTTAAACTTCATTGCTATTAAAGGGACTGTGTCCCACCTATTTTCCAGGTAATAACATGAGAATGTTTGGCTTGGTATGTTCACTATTTGCTAATGATTTACTTTTTTTGTAGAGGCAGATCCTAATCTTCATTCCCTTTTTCTGTTTCTCTGGTATACGTCACCTTTCATTGCATTCACTTCCTGCCTAATTCTCGGTGATTCACACACATTGTGTTAGACAACTTTCGAGGGATTCCCCTTAACAGTCCCTAAATCTTGTTCCCTCCCACGGCCTGATAAATAAAATACACCCAGGGTGGCAGCACTCATCAGTTCATTGCATCACATTGAACAACTCTAAGAGTTTGTTTGTGAGACATAGAAATAAAGAGGTAAAAAAAAGCTCCTTTCTCATCTTTCTGTGTGTAAGGGTTGAATATTAATTATATTTAGAAGTTAGGGTTCACCTTAAATTGTCCCCATCACTATGATATATTGGAGGAACACATTTTGTTTACTAGCAATAAATAACATCACTGAGTTATCAGACGCATTTGACTAAGGAGAAGGAAGATAGCCATGGAGTATGCATGGTATCAAACATTGGCTGATCTCTTTGTATTCCTTTTCTAAACGATTTCTCCTAAAGTACATCTGTCATGGGAGAATCATACAGGCTGCCATTATTGGCACCTGTTTCAAATTTCTGGCTGTCAGGATTGTCGCCCAAAATAAACAGTAATGGTCATACAGTGCAAAAATTTGGGATGTGTACAGTGGCCCTTAAAAAATCGTTCTTCACTCCATCTTTGAGGATCAATGAGCCACCAAGCGAGGATAACCCCCTGTACTTTCTTATAGAGCCACTCGCTCATTCTCTCCCCTCTCCATAGAATTCTGTGTGTACGGTGCTTATCCACTCTCCTCACTGGAAACAATCACTAGTTCATTTCCTGGAACAAAAAAACTGACATCTGTACTGGGCCTTAGTTTCAGTTTTTCCAAGTTGAGTCGGAAGCCCAGAGTGAATAATGAGATAAGGAAGTCAGATACTTTTCTAACACCTATTTAAAGCATTCTTGTGCCAGGTCTGCACATCTAAATCCTAAAGCAGGCAAACTGTACAAAAGCCAGGCACAGGCAATTAGCAGTTTGAGAAGAAGGCTAGCAACAGTGGCAGCCCCTCTACATTTTTGTGACAAGTAAACCTAGTAAAACCTATTACATGTACGTATATGAAGTATTTTAAGGGTTTACTGTAAAATAAATAGTTGTGATGTCCTATTCTTAGCAGAGAAATTGATGTCATTGGTCAGAAGCAAACTGAGTCCCCCATCACCATTATCAAGGAACAGTGAAACAGATGGAGAAGGATAGATATATATCCCCTAATTCCTAGATTGTAAGCTCTTTGGGGTAGGGTCCTCTCCTCCTCCTGTCTGTAGCTGTCTGTCATTTGCACCCTTATTTATTGTACAGAGATGCATAATGTGCTGGCACTATATAAATCCTGTTTATTAATAATAATAATAATAATAATAATTTATCTGTTTTTTACTACCACCACACACAAACCAATTGTCATCCATTCTCTTCATGTTGAATATGGGACCAGGAAACCAATGATTGGATAGTGAAAAAGCAGCAGAAGACTAAAAGACACAGCGGTGTCTTTCAAAGTGTTAAATAAATGGCACCTGAGAAGAAGTAGTAAGAGTCTACGTTTCTTTCCTGATGTGTGTCCACCATTAGTTTTGGATTTATACTGAGCAGCAGTTTGGAGTTTTTTGACATTATCTTTTGGTCCCATTGTCAGTGTGAGGAAGATGGATGACAATTGAGTGCACATGGCGAGGTGCAAATGCTTTGGGTTTTCTTATCTAATAACTTTTGTTTTAATTCCAAAATTAATAATTAACCATACAGTGTGATCCCCATTATATATTTTTAATATTCCTTGTTATAATGGTACTAGGTCCCAGGTTTGAATTTCAGCCAGGACACTATCTGCATGGAGTTTGGAGGTTCTCCCTGTGTTTGTGTGGGTTTCCCCCCACATTCCAAAAAACATGCAGTTAGGTTAACTATATTAGAGATTAACATACATAAAGACAATAACATATGACTATAGTAAGGGCATTAGATTGTAAGCCTCTTAAGGAACAGTAAGTGACATAACTATGGACTTTGTAAAGCGCTGCATTATATTTCAGCGCTATATAAATACTGTGTAACAATAATAATATTACTCTTATTATTATTATTGACTTAATTTCTCTATTAAGCATGAAATACACCCACAAATAATAATGATTATCTTTTTTCGTTTTTTTTTTATTTTCTTGGTGGGTTGCGACACAACCATAGCATTGTGCATGGCTTCAAGCACAACAGGAAATGAGGTGAGTAATGCTTTTAGGGGGTTTTCAAGCTTTTGGGCCAGCTGATGTTTCACATTTTTGTTTATGTACCGTATATATAATGAAAGTAAAATCAATCTGTGATAGTGCTTTAGACTGATGTTTTCTGACTCTTTTATTAGGCCACTTGTTAATAAATAGATTCCCCTTTAAACATATGTGTTTATTAAATACTTTCTTCAACTTGATAGATAAGTACACCTCTGGACCATGGTGGTCCTGTGCCTAAATTAGATGGTAGCCCACTACTGCCCTGTGACTGCTTAATGAGGTAGAAGACATCCAGGAATTTGTGAAGCCTTTTGTTGAGTTCCAATAGCATACTCAGCAGCATGCCCTTATGTTCCCTACAAATAACACTGGAAACTACCATTATGCTTGTGGTAATGATTAAAGCTGAACTAAAGGAAGACTACTAAATACACAGTGTGAAATTTGGGGGAACGGGGTAATCCAGCACACAGTACACCTCTGAACAGACCAAGGGAGTGTCTTTTTATTGAACTAAAAAATAGCTTTTTTTCAGCATACAAGAAAATAAAAGCTTTGCTTTCTTTCAACAGAATAGTAACAAGCTAAGTAAGCTTCCAGACAGCAAACTTAAGCAAAGGCCCACACTAGCAAAAAGGCATTTAAACATGGTCCAAATTTGGGCATTGTACCTGGGGAGTTTTATACTGTGGTCCTAGAATCTTAGTTCTATACTCTGCTAGCAGTTACTACACCTGAACATTCACATGAACTCGGGTAACATACCTCTCCCAGAACCCTGAGAATTAAAATGAACACCCATCAATGCAGTTAACCCCTGCATATCCAGTCCTGTCTCCTTCTGGGGTGGAATGAAAAAAAGCCCACCCCACCTTCCCTTTCATTCCAGGGCCCTGGACCCTGTAACAGTTTCTATTTAACATGCAGCCATTGCTTTCTATACTAACCCTGGGCTCCTTTCCCAATACCCTGTCACCTGTATAAGGGGACTGGAAGCCAAAAATAAGGAAAATATAAACCCGTAAATCTGTAATTTACACAGCTGTACTACATAGCATTACCTGCTGGATAACAACACTTATAGTTAAGGAACATAATGTTGTCCTCTCCCCACCCTCAGTCTGCTGGCAAGACAGTAAAAGAGCAGCAACAGACTGATGAAGGCATCCCTCTGCTCAATCTACTGTCTCCTCATTATAAGATGTTCCTTGCCAACTGACTTGCATACAACACACGATTGATTCTCAGTCTTGCCCCTCTCTACCTTTCAGTAAATGCATCTATCTCTATCTCTATGTGTGTGTGTGTGTCTGTCTCTTTCAGGGGCTGATACAAAGGTAATGTAAGTCATTTACATTAGTTTCACATTTATTCATGAATACAGAACATTAAAATATTTGTGTCTTTTATGTTTAGCTGGGGTTTAACTTTCACCTTTTGTCATGGTGTGACTGTATGTGGTGGGATGAAATGCAGGAACAAACATTTGTATTTGTGTTTATTGGTCATTCAGACAGTCATGGGGTGAATCATTTATTTTCTAGTGAAGATCATGTTATCAGAATGAAACTTCTTTACAGTATTTCTCTGTAAATATTTACCCATAACATAAAACAAGCTTATTGGTGAAATTGGCATACCACAGGCAGTGCATATGTGGTAATGGAGTATTTTTTGTTCTGTTTATTAAACATTATATATTTACAAAGAAAAACTACTTTTTGGAAAACAAAGAAGAAGGGAACATAGTAATGGAGTATTTAAAAGGTGTCCATACATTTGCTTGTGACCCAGGAGCCGTCTAATCTGCAGATGTCATGAAATGGTTAAGACACCATTGATATATTTTTAAAAACATATTTCCTCTAGCAGTAAGTTTGAAGGCATGTTGAGCAATATTCCTGTAATTTGTCCAGTTCTGGTATATAGTCATGGGCATCTTTGTAAAGGTAATACACATGTTAACCACAAAGTTGGTTTTTTTTCTTTATGTCCTCACAGCTCGATTCTTTGACACTTTTACTGTAACACCAACTATCCAGATGATGTAACAGCATTTAAAAAGACACAGCTGAAGATGTATAAAACATGGGGGCTGATTTAATAAAGGAAAAAAGCGTGATAACAATGTGAAATGTTTTTGTCATCATCATCCAATCATGTGCAAGCAAACAATGCTTTTTTACCTTGCACTTGAATGGGTATTCCTTTAAAAATGAATTTTCATTTAGGGGTTCTTTTAGGAAAGCAATAGTATGGTCATAGCACAGTAATCTGGCTCTTTTAAAAACTAAAATTAAAATCTTTACTATCCATATGTGCCTCCACTGCACCAATCACCACACAATACAAAAAAAAAAAAAATTAAACATAGAAAATAAAGTGAAGATAGCCCAGTGATGTCGCCTTTCGAAATCACAAGACTATCTTTCCTCCATTTATAGAACTTTTTTCATTGAGCAGATAAAACTATTCTCAGCTCAATTTTTATGAATGGGAGGGGCTGCGGTGTGTGCTGTGCAGTATAATGGAGAACAAGTACTAAAATACTCCCCAAATTTTAAATAAGCTTCTTAAATTCACCATCATTAAACACCAACTGTACCTTTCATACCCAGGAAGCAGGGACGTGTCTTGGAAAAAGGGGACATAATCCAGCTAAAGGAAGCCTATAAATGGATAATCCACCCCATGATTTCTGATGAATTGGGTGTCCAAGCTGTGAGCAAGGTAACTTTCAGAATTTTTTTAAATCATACATGGTTCATTTGCATTTCCTTTCCTTGGGGTTACTACCTTTTTACATTTGAACGCGTATAAATACTGTATATGGTATACCTTTATTAAGTGATAATACCTGTTACCGAAATAATGTATTTGCCATATTACTCAGCCACAAAATCTGGTGGTAAATACAGTTTTTTTACGCAAATTTCTGACACTATGGGTCTGATTTATTAAAGCTCTTCAAGGCTGGAGAGGATACACTTTCATCAGTGAACATGGTTGATTCAGCAAACCTGGAATGGAGCTCTTCCAAGTTATTAGCTATTGGTTAGCAAATGTTTTGAATTCTGGACCAGATCCATTCTAGGTTTGATGCATCACCCAGCTTCACTGATGAAAGTTTATCCTCTCCAGCTTTGGAGAGCTTTAATAAATTGCTCCCATTGTCTGAGTTTCAGAGGACTATAAAGCAGGGAGGGCAACCAGGAAAGAAGCTCTGTTCTTCCTGTGCTGTCTCCTTCTCTTTCTGTGCTGTCTGTGAACAGCATTTATTTTTAGCTAACTAATATAGTAGTGTTCCATCTTCCCATAGACCTCAATGTCTCTAATGATCAATTTTCAGTTCTGCCTCGACCTCCAGTTTTCCCAATGTTTTAGTGAGATTTTCAATGCTTTTACTGCTCCTTTTTCAAAATTTAAAAAGACCCTGTCATCAACCTAATTGCAAGAATATGCTTACTAGTAATGTTTTTCCTTTCCAATATGCTTCGGGTAACCCTGACATATCTGTAGATACATAAGTGACTGTGTCATGTCAGTCCAAAAATGAATGCCCTGTAGAGAAACATATAGCATACATCTCTTTCTGCTGAACATTGAGCACCTAACCAGCAACCCGGGGTCGGAGAAAAGGGAAAAGGTCTTGTTGTCCACCTGACTGTGTTGTATAAATCTCAGAAACTAATGAACAGGAAAACAAATTCTGTATCAGACAAAATAACTTTTTCATAAATATAAAAATAAATATGATTTTTTTCTATGTTTTTAGCTTTTTCCCAGGGTTCAGATTTATTGTTATTTACTTTGCAGAATTCACCTAATATTTCAGTGTACATATTTTTTTTACATACTCCTATTCTTGACGTACGCTTATTCTGTTGTGTGATATAATGTGACATAGGGTCAGTTTTCTGTTGTTGTACATAAATGATCACTCCCTATGCTTGGTTTATATTACTGATATATTTTTGGTTTGTAGAGTGCATTTGAAGTCGGGGTGGTGTTTTGTCACCAAGAAACTGATGAGGACTGCCACTTCCTGTAAGTGACACTTCCCCTGTGCCCTTAAGCATTTGGTTTTTGCTAGTAGCACCTTCAACAAAATCATCTCACCAGCACCCCAGGGAAAAAACTGTAAAGGACATTTACAACATTAGTCATCCAAACATATTTAATTACACTACAATGAGTCACTGAATGTCACAGCCAAATACACTGGATATTTCTAATAATTACACATTATATAAAGTCTGCAGCAATGCAATCTATCTGCTGTGCATCATCGTACCAACCATTGCTGGGTCCTAGTGCACAATGGAAATCCATGTGGTCACTTAAACCTAGCCACATAGATGTGAACAAGTCCTATAGACCTAACAAAGCTTATAACTCACCCCATTCTACTTAAAAATGTTTTGGTCATCAAGACAGATATTCCCACTATGGAGTCATAGATATCAATAAAGAACTGATGGAATCTATCTCTTCCACACAGTCTAAAAAATAATATAAAGATGAGCTACAATTGATCTATGCATCAGAATAGAAGCATGCAAGATCCTTCCTCTCTTGTGTTTGTCACAAGCAGAGATAAATACAAAATTGGTGATTTTACTATAAAGCAGTAGTCCCCAACCTTTCTGACAGCAGGTAACATTGAAAATAATTTTGCCACGGCTCGGTATATGTACAGCTTGCACTACTCTGATATTCTCAGCAGCCCAGCCTCCTGTTCTACACTAGCTGAGAATATCAGAGTAGTGTAAGAGAGCTGGTGTGCTGTCAGGTGGCAGAGCTGCTGGGAATGGCAGGGAAGTGTAAGCCTTACATATACTGTACATTGCTCTGCCATTCTCAGCAGCTTTTGTGTAAGCAGTGTGAGGAGAGCTGCCTGTGCTCCTGCTGGTTGCGGTCCTGCTGTCACACTGTCAATGCTTTAGAGCAGTGTAAGGAGGGCAGCGGGTACTACTGCTGCCAACGATTCTGCCTCCTTTCATTTGTGGCCCCCAACTCACCAATCATGGACTAGCTGGCTGCTTTAAATTATACCTGTATAAATAAATAAAAAGTTTTATTCTAAATTCAGCATGATGGTTGGCAGATCCAGAGTTATAAGGAGTTAAAGTTCAACGCAAATCTTTTGTGTAAAAAATACAAGGTATTTAGCTTTTTCAACAAATTATTTACAAATATATTTTAGGAAACAGTAATTTTAATCTCTATTTACTGTCTTGCGGGATGGATTGTGGGTGTGATTTTTAGGCATGTGATACTTGTACCATATACAATGGTAAATTCCCTAAAATCATTCCGGTGCATTTTAAGCTTCATACTGAAGGTTTTAAACTAGAATCTCTTTTTCCTGGTTACCAACTGAGAACATGTTTTGCATGATCAGTTTCCCCTTTCTGAAATATGACATTCATCTGGATGTCACTTGATACCCTTTGATTTTAAAAAAAGAATTTGAAACAGAAAAAGGAAAGTGAAACAGATACTGGGATATCTAATATATTTTACAATTGCCTCCTTAATAATCCTTAAATATTCTGTTTTTTAGAGCCACTGTGTGCAAGGACTGTTTCAAACCTGCTAAAAATAAACAGGTAAGTAGAAGTTGATGGAAGAAAACACATTGTTAGGGTACAGGGGTAGGTGGGGGTACATGTCCTACTGGAATAAGTATGTGGCTTGTCTATGGTAAGACAACATATATGTGTTGACATGTCATGTGGTTTTCTATTTCCCACACCATATTATTTTATTCAAAAAGTTTTATTGATTTTTTATTTTATTTTTTAAGGGAGTAAACAAAAAGATTTGATAGATACAGGTACAAAAAGCGTACATAGATACATCAGTATAAAAATTTCATAACAAAAATAAGTTTAACAAGGGACACATGACACATTTTTGAGCCTACTAAGCCCTATTACCTATGTGTTAAACAGTTTAATATCTTACAAGTAGCGCATCCGTGGCTCAGCTGAATGCTTTCTAATCCAACAATTGTGTGTTCCATTTAAGCATACTCTTTAATATTTCTCTAAACATACTGAACCAGAAACTCAGAAATATTTCTATTTTTGTAACAATAATTGCTTTGTTTGACCCAACAATAGGTATAGGAAAATAAAATAAGAAAAAGTGAAGGCAAATGTAAGTGGCAAGGGATGGTTTTCAAGTTTCAAGTCGGTCCAGAACATAAGGAGTATATGTTGATATTCCAAGCTGTACTTTGGCTGGATGGTTCCTTTGAGGAATAAAGAGGAATTTATCCAAATACACCATTATTATTTTCTTTTATTAATTTATTACTCCCCCTTTGCACAATGTCCCTGACTTTCTCTGACAATATCAACACAATCACTTGTCCTTTTTTACCCTCTCTCACCTGCTTAATGAGTAGGACTAACTACATTATAGCATTGTTAAAGCAAATGAGAAAATCCTTATGACTTGTAGGTGTAGGTGGGTGGGTGGGCGGGTTTATATGTGGGTTAGGGATTTTATAAAGATGATGGAAGGAGGCAGATGAGGTTTCTCTGCCTTTAATGCTGTAACTCATTGTGCAGCTTAATTTACCTTTTTAAATAAAAAAATCCTTATTAGATTTGTTTTGCGGAACTTGGTAACCATGTTTCCATCTGATTATTTGTAGGAAAATGATCACATGTCAACACAATTATATAGTTTGTATACCATTTTTTTTTAAACTGGATAATTGATTTGGTCCTAGTAATTAAAGCGGAAGTAAGCCCAAAACTAACCCAAAACAAAAAAATCACACTTGCCTTCAATCCGGAAGATCATTCTGTCCGTTGGGAGGTTTCTTCCACTGGGTACCGTATCTCCCCGGTATCCATCTTTGGCCCAGTGCAGAGAGAACGCCAGGCGCTAACATCTCTTTTCTTCTTCCTACATCACCCGTTCTGGCACTGCGTAGGCACAGGATCGTGTGATGTAGATTGAGAAAAAAATTGCCAATCTCACTGCATATGCGTGAGATCAGCAATTTTTTTCTCTATTGATGAATAGGCTCCTCTTGTGCATGCCCAAGATGCTCAAGCATGTGCAGAAGGAACAGCCAAAAGCCTCCCGGGATGCGTGACATAGGTATCCCAGGAGGCTCTGCGCTCCCATTCATTCTCGATCGCCTAGGCCCATATGTCCCATCTATATCCAGAAGATGAGGGTGCTTGTACATACAAACATTATTAGGGGACATATGCAAAACCCCCTGCCTACCAAAATAAAGTAAAGTTGGGCTTGTGATGGTAAGTGGAAAGGTTCCCTCACTGAGACCAGGATGTATCTTTTGTGACATTAGTTAAGTTCTGTATAGCCATTTATTCCCTATTATGACCTGCTAAATAACACCTGTCAAAGGGAAATCTTTCAATTTTGACTTTCTGTGCATCTTTGCACTACTATATGAAAAGACCTTCAATGAAATTGAATGCAGGAGGAATCCTTTATATTTTCCCAGATCAATTTTCTTATCCAACCCATACAGTTCTCCTTTTTTTTTACAATTCACCCTTTTTTGGCCACAATGTGTGTTCTAGTAAAGTGAATATTCTAGTCAATGTTCTGACCTATTCTAACGGCCTCCAATGACAGCATATTTTATGTGGTACAACCGTCTTTACCCCACAGGAAACTTTTTTTTACCATGAAAAAGCCAATTGGTTGAGTTCATCCCCCAGGCCAAATGTTTACAGACCTTGCTTAAACACAAATAACTATATATCAAATAAAACTGGTTAAAAGGAACACAAATAATGTAGCTGCTTACAGTGACCAAACAGATGGCATTTTATTTTCTGGGACAATCAAATTAGGAATCTTTCCATGAGGGTCAACAATTCCACTTTTGTTCTGTGTTATAAGTAGCCCATTTAATGACCAGTTAATGGTCATTTCATATACATAGGTAATGTAATACTTAATTTTGTATTTTATTCAGATTTATATTTCACAAACCTGTCACATTATAAAACCACAGCCACTGGTGGGTGAATGAATGGCTTATGATTTATAGCCACATCCTCTGTACTTTAGCATTTTCTTTTATCCTTAGATACCAGTCTGACAATAGTTTTGTTCTTATGTCTGCAGTCTGTCTTTACTAGAATGGCAGTTGTGAAAGCTCTAGAAAAGATTAAAGACGATGATTTCTGTAGGTGAGTTCTGTAAACTTGTCTTCTTAGTACAGACTGCTTTATTAACAGAATAGTGTGGAGGAGGAGGAGAAAGGTGGGGTCTACCAGTTGTTAATGATCTGCAGATTAATCACTTTGTTTCCCCATTTCTGTGTTGTTTTTGGAAGCTGTTCAGACTTCAAAGAACCAATCTTTACATAACCAGTGGTATGGGTCTACTTAGATGATTATGTGGGATGTTGTGTTGATAACATATTGCACTGGTTACAAATGGAAAGCTTGCATTGACAAAGCATAATAAATGTTTTCTTGAGCAGCATTACTTTTTACTGTTGATACCGTTTTGTGTATGACATAAATAAGTAATTTTTTTACAGCTATAGAAGACTTATTAAAAATGCAAAGACTTCTTCTAAAACATTCATATTTTAATTATCAAAATAACGTTCTTGGTTCAACTGACTATTCAAGTTTGTCATTGAAGGAGAGAGGAAATTGTGATGAGCAGTGCAGGCAGTCTATGCTGATTTTATTTGTTACAGAGATTAATAATGCCATTTGTAAAAAAAAGGAAAAATAGAGTTGGGGGTTTTTTAGGCAAAGTAAAGATTGTATTGAGCATCAGGCAAATCATACAATCAATTATCAATACAATTCACATTGACAAACATACAAAATGAGTTTGAAAAACCTCATTAAATTCGTCATAGGGATGATGCCTGTCAACTATACAGAAATAGCTAAGTGCGTTTATATGCAGAGACATCGTCTCAGCCCCAACGCGTTTCACTGATAGGCTTCTTCAGGGGATGTTCTGAGAGCGTGACAGAGTTTGTTAAAAAGAAATTTGATCAGATTGATCTATAGAAGGTGAATGCATGGAAGATACTGAATTATGCGTAAGAGGAGTAATAATCAACTAGATGTGAGCTACAGTGTACAGGTTGGCAAGCAGCACAGCAGGCTGACAGGCAAGATACGTCAGGTAAGATGCCATTTGCCCTATCAAGTGATGTCAGCCCCGTAGCCTTTTCTTTCTACTACACAAAGAGTGCGCCTGTTTTCAAAACTGCAGGATCAGACGATTGTCTTTCCACTACCTAAAGTAGCCTGTGATTTCCTCTGTCAGGTTAGAAGTGCCACTATAGAGCAATTACCTTCTATGTCTAGAAAATATAGAAACTGGAAGGCTTAACACTTTTCTGACACTTATTTAAAGCGTGCTTGCATACATGATTCTAAAGTACTTTAAGCCAGATTTAGCCAAGAAGCAAGCATTTCCAAGATGGAAGTGGCAAACCTCGTATAACCCTTATGTTAGAAACCGTTTTTTTCTAGTGTTGTTTTCTAGGTCTTAAAGTCGAGGAAGACATGGCACAAACCAAAAGCAACTTTAGATGGGGCACTGAAGAAGTGTTGGTTGGTAAAGGATATAATCATAGCCCTTTAGAATAAATGACAGGCCCATTTAAATGGTACTATGAGTATTACCTTCTAGGTAGCTTGTATTACAACAACTTTAATACCTTTTTGTTAATAATTCATCTGTACAACCATTGTGATGTTATCTAGTACTGGTGTTGAAAATATTTAGCTTTCAGTGATAAATTTTAGGGCATTGCACCTTCACTTCTTTTTTCAGACAGTTTCAATGGCCACCCTCTTCCCCAAAGACAGCCTGTGAAGTTGTGGACATGCAGTGTAACCATGCTTCAGTTTTTGTGGCAGGTACTTGTTTTTGGTGTTTATTGTATTACACAAAAATGACTGAGCATGTGATTGTTATGTGCAATGTTACATAAGGCCTAATGTGGTCTAATGCACTGATCTAAGAAAATTCATACCTATTACCACATTTCAGGAAGATATAATAAGTACTCGCGGAATTTACCACAGACCCCTTGGGTTATTGATGGAGAAAGGAAGATGGAGTCTTCAGTAGAGGAGCTGATAACAGAACAGCTTATGCCTGTTTTTAAAGCTGACAGTAAGTAATTTCATGAGTATAAAAAGATAAATGTACCCTGGGATACTGTTAACTTGTTAAATTAAGGTTAGTACTTTGAAGAATGCAAAGACAATAATATGTGTAACTACTTTAAACTGTTGATCTCATTCAAGATTCAAGTATATAGTATTTTACCATATCCCTAAACAAGTGATCAGCAGCTCCCGTATCAGTAATTTAAAATCACATCATTACCAGAACTAAAATACTCTCGAACACTTAACCAAACTTTACCAAAACGCTTAACATCTAATCTTACCTTGTAAGCAACCCATAAATTTTACCCCTATACACCCTAAGTCCTATACACCTAACTGCTAACTTTAATTCTTTATAATTCTTTAAAGAAGCCTGTTTGCCTTAACAGTCTGTGACTTGCTGATTTACAAACAATTAAAATAGCCTCATCTGAAAATAAAGAGTGGTCATATTTACATTTCACAGTCCACTTTTCTGATCTTAACTTTCTTGCGGAACAACAGAAGACTCTTCCCATGCAATACACTCTTGGATCCATCAAATGCCTGTCCCTGTTTGCATGTTGTAGTTCCATCCCCTAATCACAGGACACAGAGGTCTGGCAGATGGGACCACAGGAAGTAGTTCCCCACAGATGATCCCCACATCCTACACTACCAGTAAGGTCAGGTGTAAAGATTCTTCTAAAAAAGTTCTTTCTAAGTTTAGATGAACAGGTGGCAGGACATGTCACTTTTGTAGGTGCTCTTCATAATTGAAGACACTCCGTATTACTTAACCCCCAAATTGCGCTCTAAACCATTAAGACCCTGTAACAAACCAAAAAAATCCAGATAAAAACCATGTATCTTAAATGCTTAGCTGCAGCTTTATTCCTTTCTGTAAACATTTATTAATATACAATTTGCCTCCAAACGTACTAGTAAATCTAACTGCTTCTAAATAGTAAATTAATTATAACAGCTGTAATTACTACTGTACCTAGTTCAGAGTATGCTAGGGCCACTGACATCACATCCAGAATGGTGGACTCTTGAGTTGCAGGCATAGTTTCTACAATATTATGCTATTACAACAAGAACAAATCCAGGCCATTTCTGTTGTTCTTGTGAGCAATTAAAAATCTAAGTGGTAACTTAATGCGATGGTTAATATATTACTTTCCTAATGTTTTTTAGGCTTTAACTTTTCATCTTCCGGAAGGGAAGATGTGGACGTTAGGACCCTTGGCAGAGGTACTGTAAATATGAATGAAATAAATAGCGCTTATATTATATAGACATAATAGAGATTAAAACAAGCCATCTGACCTCTCAAGATGTGTTTAATGTGACATTAATAATTCTCAAATCTTCCCAAAGATGTTTGGGTTTCTGTCTGTTTCTTACAATTTTGATACTGTTTTGTGTTCACAATAAAAAGCTGGCCAAGATTTTTTTCAGATCTGTTCTCAAAAAGCAAACATTTCACTGCCTGTGCTGTAAACATGAAATTTATCTGCTACCCATCTATTGACTATGACACCTAACAGATATCTTATCAGAAAAGTGTTTACCCAGTTGCACGGAAGTATTTGATTGCAGACCTGTCTTATGTGTGATGTGTAAAAGTTTGCAATTTGCCCATCCAAATGTAAGCATTAGCAACATCTTCCCAAATAATATTTCCCACCGCAATAGTCTGATACCTGGGCTAAACAGTAACGCTAACCCTATCTTTAACCTCCAACAGCTAAAACTTTCTGGTTGGCCAGCCACTGCCTTTAGAGCAGCAGGATCCACATTACCTCGATCACTGGAACATGATAGAATTTGGCTGCATCTAACATGTTTACAGGAGATCCCCCCTTTGCACAGTCCTTTATACAAACTCACATGCCGTGTTCACCAACTCTCTGTTTGTTTAGGAAGACCCTTCGCAATTGAACTTGTAAATCCTCATAAAGTCCAGGTTACAAAGCAAAACATTAAAGACCTTCAGGAGGTGAGGCATTTCACACTTTATCTCTTTTTTCATTGATTATGGATCTTGATCTGAAAGAAATATTAAAAGTGGCACAAGAAGTACATATTTGGAATGGCTGGGGGCATTATTTTTTAAAATGAATTGTGATTTTCGAACAGTATGTCATATGTCTCCATTCTATGATTGTCTCATAAAATGTCCCCATTCTACAACAACTTTAGCATGATTGGAATCTATACCAATCTATTTAAAAAAATACATAGTCTCTGACCCTGTTATATCCAGGTTATACTTGTAATATGACAGGTTACGGTAGCTTTATATTCACAGATATATAATGTGCAGCAAATTGCTGAGGTCAGTGGTTGCATTTGAGGCCCCCTACATGAGTTGCCATGACCGTCACTGCCTTTAACATTTTTTAAAGTAAGGTCAGGTACACTTTTGTGTCTGAAACTCATTGTGATACTGTGCTTAAAAGGGTAAGAAAGCTGTGATAAAGCCAGGAAGACAAAGCTGGTTGTTTCATGTTCTTAAAAAAAAAAATTATTGAGTCCTCTTTGGGTGCCTATCGTATGTGTTTAACTGTTGTTTATTTCTCTGAACTTGTGTGTTGCTTTAAACTTCACTTGGGGTAGTTATAGAAATGGGATGATTTAAGTCAACTGTAAAGAAATAACCTGAACCATTTAACTACTAGAAGCCTAAAGAATATTTTTCTTTCACTGGCAAACTAGTGTCTTCAGTCAATGGGCTGTGAGGGCCACACAGTAAGTGTCAATGGGCTGCCTGTAGCCTCCTAGCTTCAGGTTGGACACAAAAGCTCTAAGGTAGCAAAAAAGCCTTCCTGTCTTTTAACTGCCAAACACTAGAGCATTGGTAAGTAGCAGAAGATCTCAAAATTAAGGACCTACAACTGAAAGAATATGTAGGCTGCCTTGCTGAACTCATTCTAAAGAATGCCGATTGCCTGGTTGCCAAATGCCAAAAGCTGATCTTTTCATCTCAGTCACACATCTGGAACAAGCATACAGATGATTATATGGTAATTAGCTGAACACCTGAGCTGCATACTTATTCTGGGTCAATGGTTGAAAAATCAGCAGAGCAAGTAGCAAAAAGCTAATTGTGTCTTAGAGTTAGAAAAGGATTAACAAGAGATTTATTATGAATACATTTTTTTAGAAAAATAAATACAGTTATGTCAAATCACTGTTTATTTATATAATCTACATATAAATGAATAGTAATACGCTTTGCTATATCTGGATGTGTCATTTTACATACTAAGCGATGAATGGTAGCATTTATAAATCAGGGCTGAAATGTATGAAATTGAGAGCATGCAATGTTTTTTGATACATGAGTCCTATTGAGTAGAATTATATTCACATTTCAGGTAATGTGAGCATATTGTACTGAAAACAGCAAATGGTTCCACCCCTGAAAGTCCCAGTATGTACTAAGCCTCCAGAAATTGCAACAGTCATTCAATATCCTATACACAACTTTCTTATACAAATTATAAAAGTGTACAAGTCTACTGAATTAGTGAGTTTGCAAGCAAAGTCTATGATTTGTAATTTTATTCTGTGTAATTGATTGAGTTTCCACTTTAGAGACTTGTGTACAGTTTTTAAAATCCATTTCTTAAATAAAGGTGTTTGTGTTTTATGGTAAAATTTTCCTTTCTTAATTTCTTATGAAGAAAATAAATGGCACTGACAAAATCAAAGTTCGAGATTTGCAGATAGTGACCAGGTGAGAGTATTTTATTACTAGACTTCTTTTACTTCCATTAAATGCTGGGATATTGTTAATTAATCTGCATTTTATATCTGTTTAGTACCATACATTATAAACGGAATAAGAATTAGTAGAAAGAATTTGGTTAAATTGAGTGATTAGGCTCCACAGATTAAATGCAATATTCGAACACACCTGCTTGTCAGTGTAAAATATTGTCACGTTGACCCAAAGATTGCATTAGCTTGTAGTTAGATGTGTTTCTGGAAACAAATACCCCAGAAAACTCATTGCTAGCTAAATATTCATAAATGTCCTTATTAATTCAAGCAAAGTTTATAAATTGGAGTATTTTTTCTTTCATCAGGACTAAGTTATCATTAGTAGCCATTGTACTAGAAAATTAAAAACTTGAAGCAAATGTGTATTTTCTATGTTTGCACAACTGCATGTATTGAGTAATTCAGTGTGTCAGGAAACACTTTGGTGCTTATGGGGCTAAAAGCAGATCTTTGGGCAGATATGAAAAACACATTAATGCTGCTCAGTATTTATAAATAAAATAATTTTTTTTTACAGTTAGCTACTTAATTATAGCCCCTTGTAATACCTTTAAAGCAGATTTAGAAAGGAAGGTGCAGAAATAGAAACTAATCAGGTGTGCTGCTTGCAAATGTTTTGACAAGTAACATGCTGATATGAGCAAAGAGCAGAGAGGACTTCAGTGAATCTGTCTGATCAGCAGGCTGGTGGTGAAGTGATATCACATCCCATCTACAGATTGTAACAGTGATAGATATAGTGCTGGCAGTGCAGCGGCACTGGGCAAATGTCAAAGCTGAATAATACACAAATGCCAAGCTTATGACAGGTAAACACTTTTATAATACGTATTGTGTCTGTTTATTTTGCTGCCTGGTGCCTAAAAGTGGAGATCCAACCAAAGTTTTTTGGCCTAGTTTGGGTTGGTGTGGTAACCTCTCAATACAAGCAGTGTTTGATAACTCCTAAAAGTGGTATTTCTCTTTTCCTCATAGGTATCTGGGACTGAAATAAGATGATATATTACTATCAGGGCCACAATGTTTTGTACCCCTTAAAAGAAGAACAAAAAAGTGTCTGGGGTTCTATTTTCAGGCATTTTTCCTTTTAGCATTATTGCCCTCTAATTTCAAATAAAGGAATTATTTTATATATAAACAAGTTTATTAGGTTTATGGTCCAATCTTTGACAGACCGATGCTTTACCTGTAAAAAAACAAAATTTTGCCTAAAGTAGAAGTAAACTAAAAAAAAACAATGTTTACCTTTCACAATATTTCACCAGATCCCTCCAGTCATTTCCTGGACCGCATCGTTCTGGAATCCTCCTTCTTCCCGGCGCAGAGGAAGCGCCGGCCACTGCCATCTTCTTTCCCGTTCTTCCGCCTTCTTCCTACACCACCCAATCTTGCACTGCGCAGGCGTGAGATCGGGAGACGTAGACTGCAGTAGATGGGGGAAAAAAGAGTGCCAATCTCACCACGAATGCGTGAGATTGGCATTTTTCCCTTTATAAAGAAAAATCTTCTGCGCATGCCCGAGATTATATGTATCCCAGGAGGCTCTGCACTCCCATTTTGATTTGTTTTTTCCCTTGGCTTTGGAAGAAGAAGGTACTTTTTATTATACATAAAAGGGTTGTCTACATTTAGGTAGGTAGGTAGGTTATGTAAGGTAGAAATTTTAGTTTAGGTCTGCTTTAATGAACCATGGTTGAGAATGCACAAATGTGGCACATTCAGTATGAATGAAGTATGCCATTCTTTTAGAGTCATTGACATGATCCTTTATTTTAGGGAGGCAGTTGCTCATATGAAGGAAGGGGAGGAAGAGAAGACAAAATGCTACAGTGCTCTAATATGGGCAGAAAAAAACATCAAAAAAGAAGATCTTGAACTTCTAGATAATGTTAAGGTTTGTGCCGTATGTTTCAGTCTTTTAAGGAAAACCAGTCTGTGTGTAAGTTTTGTGTAAGCTAACTATGTAACTAGCCTTTTCATGGTAAGGACAAATTTCTATGAACTAAAGCAAATGTACCATATGAAGTGTGGTGTGGTACTGCATTGATCGAAAGATTTCCATAAAGGACATTGTTTTCGGGGCACACAATTTTACATCTTCCAACATCAGCTTCCTTTGTGGCCCCTGACATTTAATCACAAGACATCTCAGAGCTGTATATAAATGTGGCACTGGAAAAATGTCCAGTAATTGTAAATAAAAAGAGCCATGTGTAATAAAAAACGTAAATAATTTTATTAATAAAAGTGCTGTGAACTGGGAAATCAATAGCTGTGCCATCAGCTTGTAGATATTTACTGTTAATTGTACAGAATGCACTTGTCCATCCAATAATCCTTATATTTTTATTGTAACTCATGTCATGTGCAATATACTTCTGTAATCGATTGTGTTGTATTTGTTAAAACAATCACAAATTTAAGAAAAATTGACATGCTGTTTAAGGCTACCATAAGGTAAACCTATGTTTAACCCCTGATGAGGAAATTGATATTAGAGATAAAATGTAGTTTCCTGAAATCTTCTTTTTCTTTGAAGATGTAATATTGTGATATATTTCTTAAAACATGTGTGGTAATAAAAGGCCAGCCTTATATAAATATCTCAAGAGATTAATGACGTAGTAACACCTTACTGGTTTGGCCAGCAAAGGAGCTTTTAAAACATATTATGCAGGGGTAATTGCTTTTATCATCTGCAAACCTGCTTTGAAAAATGCTAAATAATATAATTCAGGTGTATGCATGTAGACAGGAATTAGATACAAAAAGGCTATAAGAGAAACACTGGACTGATAATAAACATAAAAGGTTCAAATAAATATTTTATGACAGTGCTTAAGCTAACTATATGGGATTCAGAAAGATGTTACATCTACATTGAAGAGTAAATCTTTGGCTCCATGATGTAGTATATTATTTATATTAACTTTTAATAATAGAACATTTCTTTCAGGAGCTCAAGCTTGTACAGAAGACTCCTCTACGTGTTCTTCACCGGCGACCACTGGCCTCTAGAGTTCGACTTATTCATACCATGAATACAGAGTATTTAGATGAGCACCATTTTCGATTGTATTTAAAGACACAAGCTGGGACGTATCCTTTTTCAGTACCAAAAATGATATTTTGCTTTCATAGTAAGTGAAGAGAAAAATATCACAGTAGCACATAGTTCTGTTTGCATAGGTCCAGTGCCTGACATGAAATACTGCCATCAAAGGAAACTTTTTTTAAGATTTGTTCTCTTAATTAGGTCATGAAGCACTAAAACAAATTAAATAAAATAAATTGATTATTCTAAAACATTTTCAGCTAAAGGGACCTAATTAATTGCTGCTTTTGACTTGGCTCTGTAGTATAAATAGTTGCTGGTGCATTCCTTCAGTGCTGTAAATTGGTATTCTGGAGTTTCTAAATATCATCTTTCTTAGAAGGAGCTTCTTTCCTGGTTGCCCCCCCTGCTTTATAGTCCTCTGAAACTAAGACAATGGGCCTGATTTATTAAAGTTCTCCAAGGCTGGAGAGGATACACTTTCATCAGTGAATTCCACATCATTCCAGGTTTGCTGGATCACCCAGCTTCACTGATGAAAGTGTATCCTCTCTAGCCTTGTAGGGCTTTAATAAATCAGGCCCATAGTATTATGTCTAAATAAAGAGCTTCCCGATATTACACTATCCTAGACAGAAAGTTAGAGATTGCTGATGTTACTTATCACATGACCAACTATTTTGGAGGTTCATCTGCTTTATAAATTTGCCTTTCTCCAGGTATTAATAAAAATAGGTGCTGTGCCCCCATTGATAATACTATTTTATGTTAGAGAGTCTAACCTACTATACCTTCCCATCACTGTGGAGAGGCTAAGAAATGTGACAATACCATACCAAACTCAGAGCTGCTCTTATTAACTTCCCCATTCTCCCTAGCAAGCTATCACAAAATCTGATGCTTCCATGTATGGTTTCCTCCACAGAGGATGCATTGCTTGGACTTGGGAAGCTATTGTCCAGCTATTGTTACCTAATGGGGAGGACAACCTCTTCCTGTTGTATACACCCACACACATATTCCAGGTCCAACAAGGAAACAGAGTGGGAGAGAAGTGCTAGGAAGGCAAGTAGAAATTGATCACGTAGTGGGTAATCAAGAGACTCTGACACTTTACCCTGAATATAATAGGAATAAGCCATAAATAACTGATGGTTGCTGACATTTGAAGAATTAGAAGAATATGCTATATAAAGATTGGAAAAGTAAATCACATCAGAAATTCCTTTACGAAAACTACCTGAGTTTGTGTGCATTCCCGAGTAATGCAAACTAACCAGTTTTTCTGTTAGAAGAAAGTATGTCAAACCATACAAACACCTGAACACACATCATACATTTATTGATAGTTTCCATGATAGATAAACCAGAAACCTAATCTATGATCTCACTCAGAATACTGGAACATATATGTGGACGTAAAAAAGTTCGTATATGAAAAAACAGACTTCAGATACCACAGTAAAATGTAGAAAGTGTATTTTTTGTACCCATGCTGAAGGCACACATTCCTTGTGTCTAGAGGAAAGCCTCTTCTCACACCAATATCTCATGTTAGTTGTGGCAGACAGAAGGGTTTTTTGCACCCACTATTAAAAGAAAAGCAAAAAATAATGAGTGGGAAGAGTCGGTTGTCACATTCATAAGCAGGACCCATAGCAATGCAAGAACAGATACATACACAGTTGCTTACTTGTGATCCCAGGTTTTCATCAACCCATTGATTTATTAAAGTACGCCAAGGCTGGAGAGAATACTCTTTCATCAGTAAAGCTGGGTGATCCAGCAAATCTGGAAATGGATCTGGTCCAGGCATGAAAACATTTGCTAGCAAATAGCAAATGGTTTTGAAGAAATCCAGGTTTTCTGGCTCACCCAGCTTCACTGATGAAAGTGTAGTCTCTCCAGCCTTGGAGAGCTTTATTAAATCAGGCCCACTGACTTTGTAAGCTATAATTCTTGCAAACATAGCCTTAAACTCTAAAGCAGGGGGTGATATGTCTGCACTTTTTAAATATGGCCCAACATGTTCTGCCTGCCCTTATGTATCTTTGGTTTTTCATCCACCCCATATTCACAAAACAGTAATTTATGCTTGTAAAGAGAAGATGAGACCTGGCAATGGCGATGCCACTTAGCAGTTGGAAAACATTGCCTTGTTCTTTGGTGCTGCTAATTCTTGCTGTGGTGAAAACAAGGTAACATTTAGCCTGAAAAAAAAACCCTTAACTTAAACCTTAAAATTAATCTAACTTAGACATATATTTTCATATTAGGTGCATGCAAAATAATGTGTAGGTGTAACATTACAGGTATTTTTTTTTTTTACATTAAACTGAAGGGAAATTCCCTCTTAGGCAATTATAATCTGAACAGAGTTCCCCTTCTCTCCTGTTTCAGTGACAACTGTAAAATGTTGCAATTTCCTTCATTGTCTGACCTAGTGACTGTGGTTAAATATAGAGGATGAATCTCCCCAGTGGAGGACACAGACAGCAGTAAAAAGTTGACAATAGTTTTGACCATTCTCCGCTCTGTTTAAAACTTTAGGGACTCATTTTCAGTAATGCACATAGAATGCCAATAATTTTGAATGGCACCCTAACATACCAAGGCAACCCACATGTGTTGTAGCACATTGCAGTGGATGGTAGTGCATTGTGATGCCTAAAATTTGGAAAGTTGGGTTCTGCATTTTATTTTAGCACATCAGGATGCAGGGGTCGGCAAACTCTGGCCTTTAGACCAGATACGGCCTAGCCGGTAGTTCGTTCCGGCCTTCTTCCTCCTTCTCTTCCTGCAGATGATTATCGTCCATCTTTATTGGACAGGGGGAAGCTGGAATTGCCATTATCATTGCCAGTATCCTGGCAGCCAAAGCTGAGCTGCACACGTACAGCTCAGCTTTTTTGACAGTTCCAAAGAAAGATCAGACAGAAAGGAGGAATTATTGCAGAAGGGACATTGTATGTTCCTTTCTGCAATAATGACCTGCCTAACGGCGAATGTTTAAAATTGAAACTTTGGTTTGGCTTTAACACTTACCATCAACCAGCCTGCCTAAAAATTGCTGGAATAGTGATGGTTATTTTTTGTTTATGAACATCTTTATAAAGTCAACTTTACACAAAGCAAACAAAATCCAGAAATACTCAAGTGAATGTTGGTTAATCTGGACAGGCTTGTGATATGCCATATAGGCTTTTGGAGCATCACTTTTCAGTATATAAATGAACTTAACAAATCATTAGCTACATAAAGGAGTTTGTACATGGTGACTTTGGAAGAACAGTTCCAAATATTGGATCAATAATGAAGACTACTGCTGATATCTTGGAGCTGGATGTGGAGGTTGGCTTTTTTAAAATCTTTTGTTGTTAGTAACATGTCTGCAGTTCATGTATGTATATTTAGTATTTTACATATGGTGTATGGAATAGCGTACACTTCAAAATGTAATTTTGTTTAATATTATCCTGTTTGATTTCTGTGCTGCACTATACTTGTTCAAACATTGGGAGACCAGAAAGTGCTGAAAACAGATGTCTCCTGCCTAAGTTCCATACATATCAAGAGTGAGAATAGGAATTGTGTCAGGGATACCTCAAGATGAGTGTTTAAATTTTCAACATTGCTTGTATGGAATAACGTGAAAAGGGGTATGGGGACAGCTTAGATAATCTTATGGGTCTGGGGTGATCAGTATTAAAGTACTAGAAGTAAAAAGCCAAGTTTATTTGTTATATTATATATATATATATAATATATATATATATATATATATATATATATATATATATATAATGTTATATATAAGATGCATAGTATCCCTATATATATTTACAAAAAGCTGTTTAATTGTAAGCACATATACATTTATTCTTTAAATGCTCTCTACATACAAAAATGGTAATTTCTTACCTAACAAGCTACTTGTTCTTTAAAGAAAAAGTCCTGATGGTCCTCTACCCCTATATTTTCTCAACTCAAGCATAAAATGGCTTGGTTTTTGATGATTCCTTGGATTTTTTTCTGCAGGTCTGGTTCTCCTGGTTGGATAACTATATGCAGGATGATCTTGATCAAGCTCTGATCAATCAGCTCTGGTCCCTGGATCTGACCATAATTGCCAGCAAAACACTTAGGTGTTAGTTAGGTGCTTCACACAGCCATGTTGGACAGAACACCCAGCATGGAGAATGGACTTTTCTTTTCCTCACTTTCATAATACAACTAGGTCCTGTCACTGCCCCAGTCTGTGATAAGAGAATAATGGAGAAACAGCACACTAATTGTCTCATCTGTCTGTTGATGCTTTTCTTCTTAGGCTATGTACATATGATGATTGTATGCAAGTATGCAATATGACCATGTATGTATGTATGCAATAGACCAGATCAAAGCCAGATCAAGCACAAACCTTTATAATTTTGTGTTTTTTATCTTCTTTGTCACTTCTACCAAAACAACTTGAGCTTGGGCAAATTCTAGTCGGCTTTTTTGACAAACCTGAAGAATCCAGCTCTGACAACAACTGCTAGTTCTATATAATGTATTGTTCTGTCTACATGAAGTTCACACCCATAACAAGCAATAAGCAACAGGTCAGCATAATGTGCTTTTCATATGCACAGATAAAAGATAGGATTCTATTCCCCTATCAGGCTCTATAGGTAGCATACTTTTATTTTTAGTATGCCCATGTTTGTGACACTAGCACTGTACAGGACTTCATTTTGGTTTCTGTGTATGACCATAGGACACATCCTGCATGTGGTTATAAATAGGGAAGAAAGTGTCTTCTCTTTTGCTTCTTTTGATTTTACTTTGTCAGGATGATGGCACAGACACAGCATCCTCAACTAAAACCACTACTGGACCACATAATATCTGCTTTGCAATTACTAGATATGTAGGTAGGGCTATGTATGAAAAAGACTAGCCTGGTAGTTTTTGGTACCTGTGATACAAAGAAGCTTGATCTAATGAAATTGTGCTATTAGTTGTTAGAAGTAGCAATCAATCACCACAAATCTGAAACAATGTCTCCTTGTCCTGTGAACTGTACAAGGTAGTATATATTAGTCTGCTAATTTTCTATTTCCTTTTTTATTCTTTCTTTAGTCTGTGGACGTGGACTGGCCTCCTGCTCTGGATGATTGACTGGAATATCGCCACAAGACCAATCCTGTGTACATGGGCGTACATTGGACACTGTGACATTATTTAGATCATGTTGATCTGCATTTTATTTTCATGTTGATGCAGTTTGCTTGTATTCTAATAATTTTGTGGTCTGTGTGAATGATAAACAAGGGAATAAACAATTTTATTACAGTGGAAAATCCGGCAGCAGTCACCTCGCTACTATACCTTTAGATAACATCATCTAGGGCTGGATGTTGTAAAGTCCCTTTTTTTATCTTTTTCTACAATGTCAGGAGGAGTTCAATCTTGGTGAAGTAGTACCATGTGTCTCTGGATAATCAGAGTTTGCCAAGGGGAAGTAATATTTGAATATGTTGTTTTGTGATTAATAAGCTAGATAAAGCTGTGGACTCTGTAACCGAAATGATAAAGGTAAACCTCAGTAAATTCATTTTACTGTCCATTGAGGAGGAGAGGTTAGACACTACGTCAGAATTGAATTACTGTCTGTATCTCCTTTAGGCTATGTACACAGGTAAAATTCTGCTCTCTGAAAAGGCAACGGGTAAGGACAAGCAAGCAGCACACTACTGTGCTTTACCGCATAGGAGGGGAATAGTGGTCATTCATCAGTGTTCAAGGACAGAATGATGAACAACATCAGGTGGCCACATTAGACACACCAGATTTTGGCCCAAGACAAGCAAGCTTGGTGGTGTTTGATGACAATGATTTGATGTGTGCATGCAGCCTTAGTTTCCTATGTGGTCAACAAGATGATGGGGAGGGAAATCTGTACAATCGGGAGGAATATAGAGAGACCTATAGCTGAATAATTATCAGGGTTTTTATGAAATAAGGACAAGTTTGTACCATCTTTTTATTGCCCTCAGTTTCCCCATGGAAGGTGTGGAGATGTGGAGATCTCCTAAAAAGAAAAAGGAAAATATTAGGGCTGCCACCTTATTATATTAGGACTGGAAGGACCAATACAGACTGAGGGCAGGTGGAAAGTGAAAATCAAGGCCTAGATGGTCTGTGGTCAGGGAAGGCGGACAACAAGAAGCAATGTTCAGGCATCGAGGAAGGCAGGGTATAGCTGTGTTAAGTGACAGGTAGCAGTCTGGGGATACAGCAACCAGAGCCTGGCACCAGAGAGGTTTAAATAGTGCCAGCAACCAAGAGCAGGACAGGAGTGAAACCAGGAACTAATTTACCAATTGACTGCAGCACATATACTAAAAATCCTCTTCAGCTGTGCACAGTGTATGTGCTGAGAAAGGCAAATCTCTACACAGCTAAAGTGAGGCTGAGGATACTGCAAGATGCTAGGCAGATGGTCCGCAGGCAGTAATGGAAAACTTCTCTCTACTATACACAAAGCTTAGAAATTTGTTGGAACTGTAAAGCCCTATGCTGAGATTATATTTTTTTTTATATATCCCCCTACACTGTATCTCTTCTTCACCACAAGATCTCCAGAGTATTCCAGGTTCAATTTAATCCTGAAGTCACTAGGAAAGCCTGTGATACTCAATGTTTGGTAATCAAGAGGGTGATCCTGCAAAATTAGGGGCCTTTAGCCCTTAGACCTGTGTCTTAAATTACATTAACAATATACAGTGCAACATCATATTTGATTCTTTTAGGATAGATCCACAAAACATCCCTCAAACCAAAATATTCTTCTCCAACCAAAATAAATCACTCTTCGACTCAAGCTCTAATCCCCCCTAAGCCAAAATTCTTAATGAAGAAAACCTCCTATAGTTGAAATCTCTCATCTGGACCTAAATCCCCTACCTTATTTTTCCACAAGATAAATTCCTCCAACTTTTCAGTACACGCCGTCTCTTTTCTGCACCCCATTGAGCCAGTATCACCCTCAAGCTCGCTTATCTTACCCCTTCCAGTACAAATATCTGCCCTCCCATTTCACCCAAAATAAATATCTTCCCACGACCCAGGGACCCTATTACCCCCATCCAAAAAACTCAAACCTTCTCCTACCATTTCTTTAACTCATTCACGCAGAACATAAATAAAATAATGGGACATTGTTAACCAAAGGCACCAAGGTACAAACCCTGGAGTGCCACTTATCTTTTGCTACTGCCTAAATATTTTATTATGGTTGGCCCACCATATTCAACTTTTCAGAGCTTCTAGAAAATGCAGAAACATGAAATCTTTGTTAGATCCTTAGATTACTGACCTTTCCAGTACTGCCGAGTGAAAACCTGTTCTGAGAAAATGCGCAAAAAAATGAAGAAAGCAAAGTCAGACTTCCAATCCACACACTTGCTGCAGGCCACAAACTCAAAGAACTGCTGACTGCTGCATGATTGCAAAAAAAAAAAAAAAAATCAGAAGTACAAATAATATACTTTCCCACCATGTCTTTTTTTATTACTGTATTTGTATTATATTTTATACTGTAAATAATGTTTAAACAAAATTGAAAAAGTGATATCCAAAGATATAATTTACCGTACCGCTTTATTGATTTCATGGCACTGTTTAATTCAATTTACTTCATTTTTCTAATTTCCTAGCCACATTCAGTCTATTTTAGTGAGCACTACAGACAAAGCTGAATTTTTACCTGATGTACCCAACACCATCAGCCTTATGTCACCTCTACTCTTACACTGGCTAGTTTAGAAATACTCTAACAAATCTCAGAGGCTAAGAAAGACTTTAGCAAGGCAAACTGTTGTCCTGTGCTGCTGTCATTTTGTTTCTGTTTTATTATATACAAACGTGTAAAGGTCAGCAGTTTGCAGTGTAGGTGGCTTTGTGCCTTCCCTGACAGTCCTGCTGTCAATGGCCACAGCCTAAGATGGCTATGCAGACATTTAGCCATGATTCAAGCCTCCATGCACATGGCACCAAGAAAAGGACACCAGCAAAAAAGACATCCACTGATCAATGTAAACCTATATTGTTGATAGTAAATGTATTCTGTCCCAGAACCAACTGATTCCCAGCCAAAGCAACACTTATCGTGTGTGCTGGGCCAGAGAATTTAATACAAATTTCAGCCTCAGGCAATAGGGGAAGTTTGCAGGCTGCCGGGAATAGGAGGACTTTGTGTCTGTTCACACAATTGTATATGAGACATTGATAGGTTTACTTTTACTATACTGTATATCTGAAATTACAACATTTTTTGAAGGCTCAGCTATGAATAGGTTAAAAAAGGAACACACCAGTGACCAGCACGCCAAAACACAGGTTTCTTGATTAATTATAAAAGCCATGTCACTACATGTTGAAAAGACACTATTTTAGGGCCATGCAGGGTCCCTTCCTAGACTGTGTTGCCTTAAAGCCTACCTAAACTCAGAATTTCTTTTTAGGTGCAACACCCTTTAAAAAAAAAATGGTGCAGCACCACCCCCTAATTCTCAGCCGCCTAGGCAGTTGAGAATGAATGGGAGCGCAAAGCCTCTCGGTATACCTACGTCAGGCATCCCGGAAGGCACTTGGGCGCTCCCGAGCAAAGAGAAAAATTTGCCGATCTCAGGCATATGCAGTGAGAGCGGCAATTATTTTTTCATCCAACGTCACCCGATCTCGCGCCTGGGTCGGGTGATGTAGGATGAAGAACCCGGAAGAGAAGACAAAGATGGCGGCGCCAGCTCTGGGGCGGATGCCAAGACGTTGCGGGACCTGACGCCAGACAACCCCGGAGTGGACTGCCCTGCGGGATTGAAGGTGTGTTTTTTTTATTGTTTTGAGTATAGTTCCTCTTTAGGGAGGTACCCCGCATGGGTCTGAAACGTTTTCTTCCTTGGTTGTCATTTCACATTTCCTATTAGAAGGTCTGTTAACTGAAAGAAGTGCATTCCTATCATGGATATTGCCAGGCATGAACAGGAACTTTCACTCAGAATATTGTTGTATGGGAAAATGCTTATAAAAGAGAGTCCTGGGCTCTCCATTTTTACAGCCTTGAGGTAGGGCGCATAATAGCGACACACAATCTAAAGAATGGTTATACCCTGGGTAGCTGGCGTACCTTGTACTGGCGTACTAGATCATTTTTTTTGTGATCCTTACCCTCATCACAATAGTTTAGGTGTCCAATGACCCCACTGCCAAACTTTTGATACCCTATGTGGGTCTATTTTCTTTGCCTGTCAACTTTTGGTCCCAGATCTACATCCTACAACACCTCCCTTTGTGACTATTGGGAGCAAAATCTTAACACTCAATTCACACCATCACAACTGGAGAATCCTCTATTTTTTTAACCACAATGCTTCTAGAACCTTCTATTTTTTTTTAGCCATAAAGCTTCTATATGCAATAAATATCTGGAAAACAATTATAAACTTTTCACTCAGTGGTATAGAACCCCCACAATACTAGCAAAAATGTTAGACAAATGTTAAAGACAATACTTGATGGAGATGTGGAAAAGAATGAGGCACATTGCTCCACACATTTTGGAGCTGCCTGGTGCTATCCTCCTTCTGGGTGAAAGTGGCTGATATAACAATCAAACTCACCGATAAATCCAGGGCTTGTCCTTCTTCATGCATTTGCCTTGTCCAGAAAACCCTATAGGAATTCCTTAGAACACCATCTACTTAATGCTTTTAAAGCCTGTGCCCTTGCCCGTTGGAAACTAAACACACTACCTAGCTGTGAATATTCAGAGGTTTCTGATTTATTAAAGTACTCCAAGGCTGGAGAGAATACACTTTCATCAGTAAAGCAGGGTGATTTCAACAAACCTGAAATAGATCTGGTCCAGGATTCAAAACATTTGCTAGCAAATAACTTTGAAGAAATCCATTCCAGATTTTTGGGATCACCCAACTTCACTGATGAAAGTGTATCCTCTCCAGCCTTGGAGAGCTTTATTAAATCAGGCCCAGAGTATGCGACATTATGGAAATGGACGATTTAATAGCCGCTAAAAATACCAATACTGATAAATTGGGACAAACATGGTTCTATTGCACACAATATAGTTACTATGATAAATATCTCTTTCTTTTGCCCAACAATGACCAACAAGATTTAATTCCTGAGCTGTCTGGCTTACACTGCAGAGACCATTTTTTCTTTGATAACATCTAGCCCCAAAATGACCTCTAACCGCTCGCCTACTCCTCCCTTGCCCCTTGTAATTTATTTTTATTTCTTTGTACTCTGCTATTCCTATACTATTGAAAAACATGCAACTTTATCATTAACCAACATGTCATAGATGAAGACACAATACATCATTTATATATATATATAACCTTTTGTTTCATTGGTTATGTTTCTTGTTATATAATGCAAATTTCATATTAGTTTTTATATTGTTCATGGATGGTGCACGCAATACCTCTTTGTAATATTGTTACCTTTTATCTTGGTTGCTATAAAATATTTTAATAATATTAAGAGTCCACTTGTTCTAGCTTATTTTCTTTCATGTCTTCGTTATGTTAAAAACTAGGATACAGTGAAATCTGCTATAACACTGGTGACATCCTCTTTGTGCTTCACTCATGTGTAAGCTTCTATGTCATGTCAACATGTATTTCTTTTTGCAGAAAATGTGCCTGAAAAAATGAATGTAATTACCACATCCAAGGACTGGTTAGCTGCAAAATATACCATTGTTGAGTTTAGGTTTGATACACTTTAATAATATAAGTGGAAACTTCCTTTTTGATTTCTGTAGAAGAGACAGATTAAACCACTATCTGTATCTGACTATCTGTGATCGTGAGTAGGAGGCTGCTAAATATAACTTACACATGTTCATAGGCACAGCATCCTTCTGATATATTTATTTTATATGTATTTTATATCAATAATTAGGACAAAGAGGTTACTAGATATTGATCTACAATACCATTGCAGGTTGGTAAACTAAAATTAATGAAAATTCTCCAACCATATAGTGAGTGTCATTTCCCTTTTGCTTGTCACATTTTCCATTATGAGTGTGAGCATCAGATGTGGGTGTCAGTCGTCATATGAAACTACTCACGTGTAATAAACCATAGTGAGCTCAAGCAAATGCCAGTTATACATGGTCCATATGAAGAAAGGGACAGTAGAATTTTACTCATAAATGGTCAGGGTGTGGGTAGTTGTTTCAGATCTAAGTTCTGGGAAGTATTAGAAATGCTGTTGATTTTAAAGTGTCAGTCCAACCTAAGATGGTGTTTTAAGTTTTGTTTGTCCTTGGGTATTTTCAATATTATTATTATCATTAAACTGTATTTATATAGCATCAACACATTTTGCAGTGCTGTATATTAAATAGGGGTTACAAATGACAGATACGGACAGAGGAGGAGAGGACAAAAGAAAAGAGGAAGCCCCTGCTATAGTTTTTCAGGTTACTAGTAACTACAAAAAGTCGTCAAAAGAGGACAACTAGTAAACAGCCGTGATTGGGTCACGACTGTCCCCTTTTCATTGATGTACATAGGAAATGGGAGGTGTTAGTCCATCTAGCCTTTCTCAACCTTTTTAACATGGAGAACCCTTTAAATACCTTTCAGATCTTTTGGAACCCCTACTATAACTGGGGGCCAGTGGGGAGAATGCCTCTGACATTGCAGGCGAGTGAAAAGGTTGTCACCCTTCCAGAGAGCCAAAATGGTCATCGGGATTGGTTAAATTGACCTGAGAGGCCCGTATCGCTCATGGTTCAAGGAACCCCTAGTAACCTCTGGGAAATCCTGGTTGAGAAACACTGGTCTATCTAGTACAATCTTAATAAATTGGCCAAAAAAGGTTTTAGTACACATATTATATCTAAGTTTGTTTGTATGGGGCTTTTTAGCCACAGACCAATCAAAGTACCCAAAAGCATCTACAATGGTTACATAAGTAGACCATCTAGATAAGGAAAAGTGGCCTGGTCTGATAAATCACATTTTCTTCTAAGTAGATGGCCTGGTGTGTGTGTGTGTATCATTTACTTGGGAAAGAGATGGCAGGAAGATGCATAATGGGAAGAAAAAAGACCATTGTGGCCTAAAGAATCTTCTGCTAATATCTTCATGCCAAATACCACAGATTTAGGATGTGCCTTGATGGGTCAGAGCTGATTTGAGGACACAAGTGGGTCCTACACAATGCTAGTAGGCTGGATTTATTATTTTGGCTGATCGGTGTAAGATGTTATCCGGTGGTTGAAGGAAGCACTTCAGCATTCTGAACTGCCTAGGTGTAATCGCCTGGGCACACAAACCACAGCCAACTCCAAGAATCCTTTTATCAAGCTTTATTGTCGTCATAAAGCAAGACAAGGGTTATTCACAGATGATCAGACCGATAGGCGTGGTACATAAGGGTAAGGCAAAGGCAGGTTAGGAACAATCCGAGGTCAGGGCAGGCAGCAAGCAGGAGTAATCACAAAAAATCCAAGGTCAGTGCAGGCAGAGTTCAGGCAGAATCAGGTATCAGACCGGGTTTCTTTTGGTAACGACAACAGGTTAATATGAACCAACACAGAGACCGCACCCAAGCACACTGTACACACAGAGGCTTATAGCGGGCAATGGTGTTCAGGACAGGTTCTCCTTAAATAGCCCAATGACCTTGCGCCACCTGGCACCATTTGATTGGAGGATAACTGAATCCCCTGCGGCCAATCAAACTAACTATGTCCCGCCCCGCGGCGAGGAAGCTGAGTGCCTCGCCCCAGGGGGTACAAGAGGCACGCAGGTTAGCGCGCGCACACCTTTTCCCACAGCTGCCCTGGGACGTGCACTACTTTGCACATCCGCAGGAGTGCTGAGAACAAGACTTTCTCTGTTCACGTCCATAGGGATGCTGCCTGGTCGAAAAGTAGTAGGATCCCTCTGCCTGCAGGGAGAGACACGCTGCCAGCAGGGCAGCAGCCTTGACCACGCTGCCTGCTGCAGCGGCGTCTCCCTCTGCGGCTGGAATCCCCAGGGACGCTGCGGGCTCGCTGGACAGGTAAGTTCCTTACACTAGGCTAAAGGTGGTCCTTGCCAGCCTGATTTAAAGAAAACCTGATGTAAATATTTATGGATGATTTCTGACCCATATTCCTGAAAATACTCGTTTCCAGTCTTTCATTTTCATCCAATATAATTAGTACCTTCAAGTAGGTTTGCCACCCACCTGGTTCTTCAAACTGCTACCCATTTCTTGTAGTAATCATGCCTTTAGTTTGCTTTTGGACTGGTCACAGTTGGCAGCTGTGACTGGTTTAAATGACAAGTCTACGATCTGCCCCTTTAACCTTAGATAGGCAGTTGCAGCAGTTCACTTGGGAGTGACATTGGCTGCCCTACATGGAATAATAATAAAAAATGGGAACAGTTTGCTCTCCAGATTAATTTATTTGTGTTGTTAAAAAAAATAATTAAATTCACCATTAATACAAAATAAACATGTTTAAACCAACACAAGCCAAAATATATCAAAGCGACTTATTCTCAAAAATGAGAAAGATATACTAAACATTGGTATTAATATACAACATAAATGTGACAAAAAAATAGAGTTGAGAACTTTATAAGAAAGAAAGGAAATCATAAATATTTACTGATGGCACCAATAAGAAAACATGGGACAGAAATCTGGGTTTTCTTTACACAAATGATACTTATCATTATGTAATATAATGAATATATATTATATATAGTATTATATCTTAAGGCCTAAAACACTTCAGTAAAAGCCTGTATGCTGACTGAAGGAATATTCATTTCCAGGCATAGTCATGGTCTCTGTTCTATCCGGAAGTGGGATGTGGCTTTTAAAATACAGCATATTGGCAATGCAATCGACTATGATGGAGTTTAGATTCTACTTTTCCATTATTTTAATGTTCTAGCTTACATTTTTCCTGAAAATGTACTGAACTTTGTATTCCAATTTTATATACATGTACCTTAACATGTCCTGGGTTAGTTTATATTGCCCACAATAATGGCCATTGGACAACAAAGAATAGGCACTACTGGTGTAAGGAGGACACCGGGCTATCGTCTGCCCACCAAATGCTTCCACATTTACCAGACAGTTACAGTGGAAAAACGTAGAGCTAAAAAACATTTTTATTATAAAAAAAGAAAGCAAAACAGAGTGATTACTAAATCTAAATCAAATAAATGTCCATTCATTACCATTAAAGAAGAATCACCGAACAGAAATTACAAGACAATTAACGGACATCAACAATTCTTCCATCACTTAAAGCCGACATGACTGGTATGCAGTAGGCAATGTAAATGACAAATCAGTATTTATATCCATCTAATATATGTATAAAAAAGAACTTGTACACAGATCACTTTATGGAAACCTTTCCAGTTTGGAAAGCATTATAGTTAAGACCCCATCACTAGGGACAGCGGCAATACATGAATATTGCTTAGCAAATATAACATAGTCCACTCAGTGGTAGAACACAGGAATTCACTTGAAACATCAAATGTTATTTTCCATGCTGAAGTATAAATATATTATAGAATCTGATGAAATAACAGTGGTAATAGTGCTGTGCAGTTATGACAGACTTAGTTTATAATTTGGTATAAAAAAAAGGTAACAAGCTTCATGAGTAAGGCTACCAAAATGGGTATATTTATTAAGGACTGATGCTGGTGAAGGAACCACCTTCCTGGTTTTAACACTTCTTTTGTACCCCAACAGCTTGTCCTTATGCTTTTTTTCCATTATATACACAGGGACCCCTATTTCAATGACCTTGATAGATGGGTAGAGATGGAAGGTTCTTTTCCAGAAATCCCACTGTTTTTAGCTACCAAGAGATCTATATGTAGTAGGTTTCAATTAACAGCAATAAATACAGTAGTCAGAGTTTGGAAGCCTGTGCTATCCCACCGTTTCTCTAAAACTATATTAGTGTTTCAAAATTGAAACAGTTTCATACACATGTACCCAGCATTCAAAAGTAAGTTGAATCAGTTAGACATGCTCAACAATAAATCATGACCAAACTCAATAAAAATGTTTTTGTTTTTTTGCCTTTGAGTGCTTGTCTAGTAGTGTCTGAGTGTTCCTCATATTGTCACATGAACTTTGTAAACTTCCCTTTACATAGACAAGGCACTGCTATTGTAGAGGTACAAGTAATACCAGCCATGACCTACTGCTGCCTTCTTGTTCCCCATTACTGGTATAAAATCCATAATCTACTTTTACCAGCTAAAATTCCAGTATTTGTCCTGGTTGCCTTATTTTCGAGTCCAGAACCCTGTAATATAAAGCATTACATTCAATCAGAGCATGTTGTCACATATACTTTCCATTGCTGCATCCAATGTGTTGCGTTGTTTGGATACACTGTCCCATAAGTTCTGTTCAAAGTCCAATTATAGAGTGAAGGTATCCTTAACGTGTATGGGTAAGAAATGGTAGAGAAATGGTGGTGATGAGTTAATCACTAAATAGCCTGCAAGCTACAAAAGTTGGGGAAAGTTAAGAGATAAAAAATCTAGAGAATTTGTATAATTAAACATGATGGGCTCTGCTAATGCATTTTATAGCTGTACCTCTGCAATTATAGTGAAGGTCAAAAGGGAAATTTACAATTCAGGTAATAAAAGTTTCTTTTCATGTTTTGGTGCCTTGATGTTACCTGCTCCTGGAACCTCATACGGTTATCATGCACACACATAAGCTGATGATATGTGTTTTATACTAGGTGACAGAGTACACTAGTCTAAGTCCATCTTAAACAAACGTTGTTTACAAGTGATAAACCAAACAGCTTATTTAGCCAAGACCTAATTACAATGACACAGTCATTATATTTATTCATCAATATTTGCATATTAGCAAATAACATAAAAGGCTCTGAGAATGTGTAAAAATGTGTTGAAGCAATAGTACAGTTATATAGTACAGTCATTAGGAAAATAAAATATCAGAATGCACAATAGAAAAAAATTAATAAATGCTAAATAAAAGTGATCTTTGCTGAATATTGCAGCACTCTTCCGGATTGCTCTCTCATTCTCTATATTTACAATGAATTTCTTTTCACAATTTACAAATAAAAATGATAAAATAACATCTTTCTTCAGAGTAAAGAAAGTGTGATCAGATCATTCCACTGCTGAAGAAATAGGAAGACTCTTATTTAAGAGTTGTAAAGAATACAGAGCCCCAGGTCACACTATAGCTTTTAGTTTAGCTAAAGTCTGATGTACATACCACTGTTGCCAATAAGGCATGCCGATCTGCATTGGCCCACATGACTTTATTGTGCCAAGCTTCTTGGAGAAACAGATTTTTTTCATAATATAACCCCATCGTGCATGCATGTGCTGCCCTGTCTATTTTTTCTTGCAGAGGAGTCTGTTTCAGTTCATAAGAAAAGTCTTGTGTAGGAAACATAACACTTGCATTTTAGGGGTATTTTTGGCATTGTTATCTATTGGAGAGATTACTATCTATTAGAGAGATTGCTAGTTCAAAATTCAGAGACCAAATCTGCCTTACAATTAAGGGATTTGATAATAGAGGAAAAACATGACATAGATCGGTGTTGTCCAATTCCAATCTTTGATTTTTACATCTTTTCTGACTATTTGTAAATTATCTTCAGGCCCTCAAGAACTGTAAAAAAAACTAATGCATTTGCAACAATAACTTCCAAATTGTCCAAATAAAAATGGCACCTTTTGAACTGCCTAATACATTTTAAGGCTCTGTAAATATAATATCACAAAAACTGGACTTCAAAAATGACCAGCCGAGCTAATTTTCCTCCTGAATCCAGTTTCCTGAACAACTGCAGTCTATTCTTGCATTGAACAACAGCACTATTGATTGAGGTTCATTCCTCGTAATGGTGCTATGGATTTGGCATGCTTTGTGATAGATTTTCAAACAAGGATTCAAGCTCAGAATCAACGCTCATACACATGCTGTCCATGAGATCGGTACCTTGCTGAGTCCCCAAGTTGTCATGCGAAATGCCATGAAATGATGGATCAAAATAATTTGCTTGCTCTAAACTGGTTAAACTTTGACAAGACAAATCAGTGGATCTATTTTGTATCAAGTGACCGGTATCTCTTCCAACCATATCTTTGAAGGAAGTTGTATATTGGGTATTTCCAAAAGATACAGAAGGATAATTGAGTTGGGAGACATCCTGTATACATATGGTTTCTTTATATGTCTTCTCAGAAATATTGAATCCGGTGTGCTTCAGGGAATTGTTTGTTTGCAGTAGGGGATTATAATCCGACTGGTGGTTAGTAGAAACCTGTTGAAGTTTTCTCACATGGCCCCCTTTCTGTGAAGCTGTGGTTGCTGGCATGTGATTGTAAGAGAACTTCTGATGATTGTTTGAGCTTGATGCTTGGTTTGTTATCATTGACCAGGTCAATTGATCAAGGACAGATGGGTTTCTGGTTTCTGGAGGCATGGTGAAAGAAAATATAGAGGCACTTGGCGGTGCCATGGGCTCCATGGAAGGTTGTGCACAACCTCCAGTATGAAATATAGGTTCTGTAAGATAAACATTATTATTGTATTATTTTGTGAAGCTATAATGACTCGTGGCAGAGTAAAATAAAATAAAAAAATAATTTTTACCTGGTTTAATTAACCGCTCTCTGTCATTAAATCTTGGTAAGGTTGATAAAGTGCTTTCTGGTTTCTCCATTTGTTGCACTTTTTGAGAATCTACCAAACAAAGGCACCAGTTGATATTAATGTTACTAAAACTATTCTTTACACCAAAACATTAGCTTGACTAACAATGGCCAAACATATAACAAGATTGCAGCATCCATAAATGACCTATTTTAAATCTGAACACTCACATACTACCTTCACAAATAAAATAAACACATTCACAGACAAATCAATACAGAGTTGTATACCCTGTCCAATATAAGAGTTTGCACACTTTAAATAATTGACCTCCAGTACGAACTACAGATTAAATTTAGCACATTCAGCATCCTTTTGATTGTAATTCAGTAAATCACAGCCCAGACACTAGTTAAAAGTCACCAACCAGGCTAAAGTTTTTTGTGTGACTGTAATCACTATTTCAGCTTCCTGTGTCTAATGTACACTGGTACCCTTTCACTGTTTAGGACTTCTATATTTTTTTAATTGGTAGGAAAGCTTACCACATTCCCCTAATCAAACAATTGCTAATTTGCAGAGTTACAGTTATGCCTATATGTCTACCATGTTTTTTGTTTTTCTACACAACTGTTCTGGGTGTGTTTGATTCCTATGACTCCCCTTTGTCCACTAACATGTCTCTGAAGTGTCACAGCACCGGATGTATGAGACCCATAAGGGCCTATTGGTGCACTGAAATAGTACTATATTTAATATATATAGTACTATACTTTACATAAATTATATATACAAAACCGATACTCATTTGTATTATCTTTGATTTTTATTTGATCATCTTTTTTCCCAGAAAACAAAGCCCATTAAAATTAATACATTATCATACCTCAAATAATATTTTTTTCCTTATATGTTTTTGTTTACCTAGTAGGGTAAATGAAAGATAACTCCATTGAATCATTAACTAATAACGCATATAATAAATCACAAAGTAAGATAAACTGTTACTCACCACAGAATATACGTAATATCTCCTCATTTTTTCTAATCTTCTTTGCATAGTTATCTACATAGGTTGTAAAACAATTTACAATTATATGTCTATTATACTATAATGGAAATTATACTAATTAAGTTACTGTATTTGTAATATATATATATATATATATATATATATATATTATATATATATAAGCAATACTATATACGATAAAGCAATACTATATTCTTTAACATCCTAACAAGGTAACATTACATACTTTCAGGGTAGAAACATCAACAATAAAAAAAAACATGGTAATGAACATTGATAGTAGAGCAGTTAGGTTTTGGGTCCTCTTTAATTCATCATGTGTATATCTGCTATAGGACGGCAGATGTTAGCACATATCTGGAACAAGATATACTTTATGTATATTTGCAGTGTTTTTTTAACTTTACCTTTAACTTTTTTAAGTGAAAGCCTACAATTTTACCCTCAACCTCTTTTAGGAAGGGTCCCTTCTGGCCCTGGTTTCTGCCCTATTCCACCATTCGTACCAGGCATGGCTCTCTGCTACCTTGCATCATTTCTTGTGACATTTCCAGTGCGATTTCTGACTTAGTTTAAGTCACTTTATAATTATTAGTAAAGAGGGAAGCCAGTAACTGACCCTCACAGGTCTTAACTAATGGGTTCCTTTTAAGCAGAACATAAAGCATATGAATATTATTATCCCATGCACAGGACTAGTAAACAGACAATAATAAATTGTTAGGCAATAGACTAATGAAGGAGCTCTGAGGCCAGACCTGAAGGAAATTCATGCAACAACCAATGTCATTCATTAGTATTTTGTAAAGTCACCTAATAATTGTAGAGAAACTCATGGTGATAAAACTAATGCGATCCACGTGACAGTAAGTAAGTCATTGCTAAGACTTTCTCAGCCCTATGAGTAATTCTAAAATGCTCCCATGGGCTGAGAAAATGTGAAGCTAGCCTTTTTAAGCATGGAATGTAATAAAAGCATATCAGTTCAGTTTATGCGACAAGTTCTTACCTTTTTCACAAGGTATGAATCTGAAATCCATGGGTTCGCTGACTTCTTGGTCAGATGGTCTCCTCAACTGCATTTTAACTGTTGTAACTTCAGTGATAGGAAAGGGGAACGGAGGAGTCTTGAAAACAATGGCTACTTGACGGTGCACATCAGCTTGTCCAAAGTGCCCTTTGTTTTCCCAATTGTCAGTAAAGAAACGGACCTCGATGTCATCTACAAAAACATAAATTGATCATTTTGAGGCTATGTACATATGTGCAATAATTATCGTTGGAAAGGATCTTTCCAACAATGCATGAACGAGTGCTTTACATACAGCACCATTCTGCTCTATGGAGAGGGGAGGGGGAGAATGATGGAGCAGCACCCCGGCTGCGCTTCCTCCCCCTTCACTTCCATTACGATCGTTCGCCATCCATTGTCCACGGATCCGCCAAGACGGACGTTCAGACGATGGACAATGAGTGCTGTACACACGTAAGATTCTTGTCCGATATCAGCTCTGAGCCGATTATCGGACGAGAACAATTGCATGTGTGTACCCCGCCTTAGAAATGCTGTGAAGAAGTTTTAGTTAGTGTCCATCAAGTGGTGATAGGACATCTTTTAGAATAACCCTGTATCTGGTTTCCTTTGGAAGAACAGTAAAATCTTTTTTACATTACCTAATCCGATTTAAGTGTTAGCTCAGTGTTCATCTTCAAGGGTGAAGGTGTTATTTTCAAATGCATTATTGTCATTCAATAATAACAGTAATAATTTGTAATAGAGAATTTTTGAGCTTATATTACTGTGTATATACCTAGCAATTTACTTCTTTTTTTGTTTCTCTTTGGTTTAAATAATATAACATTGAAAGTGTTTTTTATATCTGTTCAAAAAGTGCCAGAAAGCAAGTGCTGTCCTTTGCACTCCACAGCATTATATTAAGCAGCCTTATTCTCTTGCAATGGTTACCTCTATGAACTATTGAACACCTCTGCTCCCACTGTATAGAGATAAAATGAAGAGGAAAATGTTTTGCAGTCCTTTTAGCTTTTTGAGCCTATTTCAGACAATTAAACTAAACTTAGTTGGGGTTTTCAATATTTTTATTAAGCCCCTAATATAACTGTAATATTAATATATACAGGTAGTCCCCAGGTTAAGAACATCCGACATACAGACTACTGCTAGATATGAACGGGGCTTCCCTGCTCTCTTGTGTGCAGGACAGGGAATTGGAGAGGGGCGGTTTGCATGACTTGCAGAAGAAATCTTTTGCATAACACAGCTGAGGTTGCGGGTGATCGTAAGAGCTGATCTGCAACATCTTTGATCCCCAAAACAAACTCTGCAGTTGTTTCTTTTTGCATATCAAAGCACAGCTTGCTCCATAAAATAATGAATGTCTAGGTTCCATAAAGTTTTTGTTTGCTTTGTTTGTGATTATCTCACAGTGAGGATTTTATACAATAACTGACACTATGCTGCCTAATAATATGTTGAGACAAACATCTGTCCTAATTGCATTTATTAAAATAATGTGCATGTTCTGACTTACAAACAAATTCAACTTAAGAACAAACCTACAGTCCCTATCTCGTATGTAACCCGGGGACTGCCTGTATTGAGAGGAGCAAAAGCAAAAGTTGTACCTTTCTGAACTTTGTCACATAACAGGAAAATCTCGTCACCTCCAGCTGCACTCCCGCAATTTTTATTCACGCGGCAGATCCTTAGCTCAGCAGTGTTGGGTGCTCCTAAAATGATAAGATAGTTAAAGTAGTCCCTAATGAGTACAAAATATAATAAAGGTCTTGTTAGTTTAGTGTTCTACAACACCGCATTTCTAAAATGGCAAATAAAAGTTTATTTAAATGCAGTGGCCACTTTATTAAGTACATCTACCTAGTATCCCAGACATGCATAGGGTATTTAGGTATATAAATTATCCCCATTAGTTATTGGAGGCCTCATATGAAATACATTATTTCTCTAGCCACCACACTACCTTGAACCATTGACACAGAAACACAATTGATTGACAAAATCATGATGTGGATGAGGATGACATATTCTGACCCTGCCATCAACCTTTCACAGCAGAAATCAAGATTCACCAGCACATGAGAACTTATATTCTCATTTTTCTATTCTTAGCTAACTGAAGATGGTTAATCTTTTTTTGCTATATGACACCATCTTCAAGATCTGTTTGTTACTTTTGATAGTTCTGCACAGTTAGTACAAGGGAGGTTATCTGAGTAGCTGATGACTTCCTGTTGGTTTGAAGACTATTTTCCTCTAAACCCTTTTGATAACAAGGTCTTACAAAAACTGCAGATTTCTGAATATCTTTTGCATTTCTTGCACCATTTACTGTAAAACTCTAAAAACTTTTAATGCATGCAATGCAAAATTCCAGAAAATCAACAGTTGTTAAGATGCTTTAGGTACCATGCTTAATATCAATAATCACTTCTCAGTCAATGTAATCTAAATCAAACATCTCCATTCCAGTTTAAGTTGAACAGTAACCAACTCCCCATATGTGCATGCTTTGAGTCCCTATTTTTCCATATTAACTACAAGTTTTTAAAGCCACACTGATGTTGTATGCAATCGAGAAGGTGAGAGTGCAAGCAAATATATTTTGGTACATTTGGTATACTCTTTTGTTAATATTTTCTTAACTTCAGACTATTCTCCAAGGAGCGTCTGAGCTATCTATGTATGAGCAGAGGTCCAATGTGCGATTTAACAATATACGAGTATGTTTCCCGTCATTTTTCTATAGCATAGGACTTCAATTAATCATTAAAAAGTGGTCAGGGCAGTATGTCAGTAAATTATTGCAATTTAAGTATTCCCCTCAAAAGTCAAAAGCAATTGAGAGCAGGCTTAAAGGAAAGACCACACAAGCCAGAGGGGCAAATAGCAGGAAGAGGAGATACCATCCTTTAAGACCTTATCAAGCCAATCTAATTCATTTAATAGCAATCGGAGGGGGGGATAAACATCAATTAATTTCTACTTATAGATTAATCCAATATATTTTTTTAAAGTGTACTGATACAGGGCAGATGATATCGTGTCCCTGGGGGATGGCATATCTGGCTATAAGGAATTATGAAACTTACGGTTATCATAAATCGGGTTGGAGACAACAGGTGTCAGAGCTCTTGTATAATTTCCTTGTTCATCAGCAAGAAAGACTTGGAAGCACAGTCGTACAACATTGAGGTCATAGTCTTCAATTGTAAGTAGCTGCTCTTCTCGTACTGCGGGGAAACCAAAGTCAAGAACATTTGTCATTATGCACTACAAAACTATCATGTAACACATCATCCTGGTTTTATCTCCTGCCTATCCATTAAAGGTCAGATCTCTCTCCATAAGATCTGCTATGATTAGTAAAATATCTCTACCCACAAACACAAAATGATCTCCTATATCTTTAGCTCTAATAACTTGACATTTCTACATGTACATACATACACAGATATTTACAGACACATGCACTTTATATAATATAATCAAAGACAATAAACCAACTGATGTATTAGGTTTATTAGTCCTTCAATATACCCACATGTACACAAGTATACAAAAAGCAGATGGAAAATGTACAAAAGGGAAAACAATACTGAGTCATTCATGACAATAACAGGACTGAAATTGCTGTGAATAGCACAAGGTGGCAGTTCTCATAGGTATAAATGAGCAAAGCACCTTTTCCATTGAGGTTTTATAATGTTTAAGGGTACACCCACATGGTATCAGGTTTGGAGTTATTTGTGCTGCACCAGGATTGGTTACCACTCAAGGTTGATGAAAAATGTGTTCTAAAGGTATAAACTATTCTAATGTTCAGAATCAAGGGTTGTGATATCAGTTTCAGATTGGTCTCTGTTCTGGAATTTTTCATTTCTGAGCTAGCTAATATATGACATTCTTTCTTGGTGCAAATAAAGGACTCCCACATTCCACAATAATACCTAATACAACACTCATGCAATAATAAAAGTGTAAGATCAAAGCCATCCATAAAAGTAATGCAAACTAAAGCTTTAGGATAATAGGCGCAGAGGCGTGGCCGGGACCCGGACGGCATTTAAAAGTAGATTACGCAGTAATCTGCTTTTAAATTTTCCGCCCGGCCACACCCCCGACGGACAGACACCCCGGCATCACTGAGGGATCGTCCGATCGCCGCTGGAACTCGGGGTTACCGCTTTTTGCAAGTGGATTCCACCCCGAGTCACACTAGGGGGAGTTACCGTCAGGGGGGTAAATATAGAAAAACTGCTATTTATCCTATCCAGCACTTTAAAGCGGACACCTGTGTAAAACCTCTATAAATTTTTTAAAGCATTCCAGGATCTATTTCACCCAGTGGTAGGTAGGCTTCCATCGCTGACTCCTCATTCAAGTCCTACGTCCTTGATAGTCATGCTGGCCTGCATACCCAAACAAGTATCAATATAGGGAATTCTGACTCTGGCACGCGGCCTATTGCATGATCTTAAGTGTATGTACATCTAAACATTTTCTATTTGAGTTTTGCATAGAGGAGGGGCAAAACTAAAAGACTCCAAACCTTCTAGACATTAAGCAAAACTAAGAAAAAATCTGGCTATGCGAATTAAATTTGTTGGCTCTTTACCGATGCAGCTAATTGTATAGTTTGAAAGGCATGGGTTTTAATGACAGAAATTCGATCTACCAAGATGCTACCACTTGAATGTGTTGGAGGATGTAGCTTTCTACACTCAAATTTGTGCCAAACTCCTGCAAACAAATGAATGGGTGGCAACAGCTTGTAAGCCTCTGCTGATATCTTTTAAAAGAGCATTTCTGTGTCATATATGGTGTAAAGTTCCCATGTGACATGGTGCTGTGTGAGAAACTTAGCTGTTCGTAGCAGCTTAGCTTTCATATTTCCGACCAATTTGCCTAAAAAAGCACGTTCCTATTTATATACATTCAACTCCTCTACTTAAACTTTTCTAGCTTAATAAGTTAAAGCTGTAGGTGTATTTAAACAGAATAGTTTCAATTAGTTGTTTACTTCAGAATAGTTCAGTATCAATGCTGCAAGGATGTACATATTGTGGTTTGCAACAAAGGTAATCTTACCACAGTGTTATGTGTAGGCATTATGCCGTAGGTTGATGCTGGCCACTAAATGTTCCTCCTTCAGAACTGCCAGCCCCATCAGCTAATGTAGTATTTTAATATCATGTAACGCTGATATGGTAAAGAACTTAGTGTTACAATTATTTCCTGTACACCCACAAGTGAGTTGAGAGCCATTGCCCACACTCCTACATGGAATGATGGTAAGCAGAGAATAGAAAAATCATACACAATAAAGATTTAAATTACTGCATTGGATTAAATATACTGTATATATATATATATATATATATATATATATATCACAACTCTTGTCCCAAACACCTTTCTGACCTGGTAGAAAAATACACCCCTAACTGCTCCTATTATGACCTACTAATGACTTCTCCACTCATAACCCCGTCACACACACCACTCCAGAGCTTTTCTAGGCTGCCTCGACTCTTCCTCATTAAATTCGGCTTGCTCCTAATTTCTACTCAAAACTCATCTTTTCAAACTTGCTAACCGGTCTTCTTCTGTCTCTTAAAACCCTCAATACTTCCCACCACTATTCCATATCCTCCCCTCCTATTGTGGCATACTTCCTCCTCTTAGATTGTAAGCTCTTCAGGGCAGGGTCCTCACCTTCTCCTATGTCATTGTCTGTCATTTGCAACCCTTTTTTAATGTACAGCGCTGCATAATATGTTGGCACAATATAAATATTGTCCCCCAATTAATGGGATTCCTTCTACCACCGAACACAGATGCAATGGGTATACTACCCCCCAAAAAATGAAATGAATTCTCAACCTAGTCACTAATGGAGGTGAGGCTCTTCTTACAAAGACCAACATTTGATAGACAAGAGGGCACATTAGGGACATACAAGGAGGATACACCCAACGTTCCCAAGTGGAAAGAGAGTAACAGAAATATGGTGGCGTATTCAAGACATTTAGGAAGCCAAAGGCTGACTCAGCCTATTGTTAGAATACTCTTTTTGGGAGCACTTAGATATGCAGGCATGCCATTTTAGACTCATGGCTTCTGAAAGAAAGATGATATTACTTTTGAGAGGACTAAGCCTTTAAAAGATATACAGCTGTGTTATTCTAGGCTGACTTCTGAGTAAAAGTTGAAAGTACATTTATAGTCCGTAAAAACAAGTGTTTTGTACAAAACTCACTGTCAACCACTGAAAGGAAAATCAAATAATTGAGATCATGATTGTCTGAAAATAGATACACCTTTGTAACACATTAGTTGTAGCGAAACAGGAAGTTTCAAGTGAAAAAAGGAAAGGAACAGCCAGTTGACAGTATTTCTAGCTTACAATTGACTTGAATTGCTCTGCGTTTCTACAGAAAAAAAAAACATTCCGTTAAGGCTGGCACATATGAATGATGCAGGTGGGTGCAATTGAGGGGACAATATGTGTCTAGATCATGTGGTGAAAGAACTCAACTAGGCATAGTTTGTATGTGAAATGACAATTATTATTACCTAGAAATATACAAACATTTCATAAATTATAGCTTTGTCAGTATATTATCTTTGTGCAAGTCCTCCTTTAACTGCAACTGTAGATTCTCTTTATTTACTGCTGTGTTAAGTGTACTGGTGTTCAGCAAAAGTAATATAAAGAACAGCAATCAGAATTCAGCTTTTGTCTTATTGGGTAAGCACAAAAGCATGCCAGATTACATTCTAATAACTCTTTCACTGCAAGCAAAACAGGGAAAGTTGTTACATGGCTGTACTAGAGAATATTCATAGTCAATTGCGTCGGGACAATCTTTTTATCTAAATGAGCTGCATAACAATGGTCAAAAAAACTGGACCTGCATTATTTTTGGTCCTGCAGTGTAAAGCAATTTGGTGGCAAGGTGTAGTGGGGGGTTACGTATGCTGAATGACACTGCATTGAAGGTCCCAGGATGTGTTTAAAGTGCACCCCAAAGTGAATGGGCCCTATGAATTTTTATGTAAGCCATATGACTATATGACATCTTTTTGGATTACAATGGGTACAACAAGGTACAAGGTATCTTGTCTGGCAGTTTAAAAAAGTACCAAAACCAGTTACTATAGGATGCACAAGATTCATTTGTGTCCCCCACCATCCTAGACACTGCAACCTAAAGGATTTCAGAAGGAATATGCACAGTACCAATCAAGTAAACAGTGTGCATGACTAGGTATGGTCAACTAAAGAACAAGTTTGTATATCAGAAGTAACAGTACTAATAGCAACAATTCCTGCAACATTTCTCTATCACTTTAGTGGGAAATCTGCTCCAAATTTAGGACCATGCAGAATTGTTGCCACTCCATGACATGAAGCTGCATTGGGAGGAATTTACTTTGGGACTTTTCAGATACGAAAACTGTGCAGATGCTCCTATAAATATAATCACACAAAAATAATAAAGTTCTCCAACACATATTTTTATGGTAGCCCACAATTCTGATATTTCCAGGGTATTTGTGCTTACAAGGCTGTGGATAAAATCCTAAAATGTTTTTTTTAATAAATGGACTGTAATTGGCTGAATACACAATGCTAACTTCATCTTATATGAACAGAGAACACATCAAACTTAGCAAATAATTATTCCTGTAATTCTTTAACCTTAAGGAAACCTGTGTTTAGCTATAAGGCCAGTAAAACAATTTGTTCACACATCATGACACATATCACTTAATGTCAATATATAAATAATAACACACATTGATGTACAAAGTTACATAGTAATTCAGGTTGAAAAAAGACATAAGTCCATCAAGTTCAACCACTAGGGAAATAAACAAATCCCAGATATAAAACCCTATGAACATAGTTGGTCCAGAGGATGGCAAAAAAAAAAACCCTGGTACAATTTGTTCCAACAGGCGAATAAAATCCTTCCTGATTCCATGAGGCAATCGGATGTTCCCTGGATCAACAGTTATTATTATTATTATTATTAAACAGGATTTATATAGCGCCAACATATTACGCAGCGCTGTACATTAAATAGGGACAGTCATTGTTATCTTTACTTTAAAGCTTTAATACCCAGTACCTATGTACATCAAATGTATTGAAATTCACATTGTACCTATCAGATTCCTGGGCTACAGAGATTAGGTAAAATACAAGTTTACTTTACATTATTAGTAATAAGCGCACCGCTTTGCATGTATAGTAATAGATGCAGGCATTGCTTTTCAGAGCATTTCAGGCATTAAAAAAATGTCGGGAACGACTTTGTGTGCATCAAGGTGCTCTTTCTAAACCATTTGTAATAAAAGGGCTGCTTAAGCACTAAACAACCTAATTCCAATGAAAGCATCCCCTTACAGATCTATTTTTAAATGAAGACATGCATTAAAATATACATTTTTATTTGCCTGAAGTTCCACTTTAACCTTTATTAATGTCAGGGAAGTATTTTTATATTTTCCTATTCAATACCCTAAAAAGAATACCATTGTACTGAAGATGGTAATGCTAACTGAATAATAGGTATTCTTCCTCCCACACTATTAACTAAAGGTTCTGACATATTAAAAAGCTAATTTTGCTAGACAGCTGACTATGTGCTATGTGCTTTTCAAAATAGTATTTTTGTATATGGGTTACAGGCAGGATGTTTCCTACGCAGACAGAAACACTTCCACCACCCTAACTCCTGATTGGCCTGTTATATTTTCTAAGACAAATAAATATTTTTAACATTTGCAAGAACATATTACTGTGAACCATACAAAGTACATAGAATACTGTTTGGATCAGTTCCTGCCAAGTAAAGCATTCGCTAAATTCAGGTCCAAAGTAGGCATAAACTAAAATACCTATCAGTATGTTTTTGGAGTACCAGAGGAACTAGAATACCCTGGGGAGGCCCATACAGACACAGGAAATGTAAAAAACACCTTCTTTATTTATGTACACAGAGCCTGATATAGATGGTAACTGTTTACATTACTACATTAAAGCTAACCAGTAAGCTAGCATGCCTCATATATAAACTATCAGCCATAGTGTATATAGGCGTTCTTTGGAGGCAAATACTTCTGGTGCATATGTGGTAAATTACAGCAATTATTACCCCTTGGGTGAATGTTTAAAGAGTATCACATTTTTATTGCTTTATTAATATGGTTTTATATGGCCAAACATTTGTGGACCACTGACCATCACTCATATATGACCATGTGCAATCTGTTCCAAAACAATGGGCAAAAATATAGGATTGGCCATTTTTCTAGGCAGGCTTTTTACAAGATTTTGGTGTGTATCAGTGTCCATGATATTGGATGAGAAGACATGTTCATTGATCGGTGTTCCAATTCTTGCTACAGGTGTTTGGTGGGGTAAGTTCAGGATCTACTGGAATTCACTGGAATTTCTCCATACCATAATAATAAAAAATAACTCTTTATGGCTTTGTGTACTGGGCATAGTCCTGCAGGAACAGAAGTGTCTTCTCCAAGTTGTTGCCACAAAGGCTAGAAGATCACGATTATCTAAATGCTACAAACATCTGAACTCATTCATTTTGAGGGGTGTCCACTTTTGGCTATATAGAATATTTAAATAGAATTCTTTACCAGCATCCTTTATCTTTCCTAAAATACAGGTTTATACTTTGAATTGGTAATAGCAAAGACACAACAATAAACACATACACAATATAATTCATTTTTTTAGGTTAATGGATAGGCCAAATAAATCAGAAATGGTGCAGCCTAAACCAACTCCAGCCAAAATACATTCACTTAGTTGCAGTACCCATTTTAGTATAGAGGTCCCTTTAAGATGTACTAGGTTATCTTTAGTGCATTTCAAAATTCTGCACTTTTCATGCCAGTTTTTGGTGCTTTTTTAGGAAGGATTCTGGTACAAGGAGAACTGAGTTCAGGAGGAGCCCTGCCATTTATTAGTGAAGAAGCAAAAGGAGTCGGGGCAGGGCAGGGCTGCAGTCACTACGGTCTGGCTAGTGCAGGAAGGAAGGAAACCTGGAGACTGGACCACTAAGGGCGATAAGCTACATTCCCGGTGCCCAAAGACTTGGCTTCAGCAGGGAGAGGCTAAAGGATTAAACTCTGAAGAGGGATACTTAGGATAGGTGCTGCATATGGGACTGTTATTCACAGGGGAACTCATTCTAGAAGAGGAATGCCAGGACCACACTTCAGTATGAATTTGGGAGTCAGCAAGGATTCTAAAGGTCAGCAGTCAGTATATTGACTGTATGGAATGCTTTATAAGTGAACTGCTGTCATTCCCATATTCTGCTACCTTAACCCTCTCTCAGTACGTGTTGAGTTACAAAAAACCCTAGAAAAATGGATTTGCACAAGCATTTGTGAGTTCTTTGCCACATCACTAGCAGGAACCCTTGCAAAGTATACCCAATCAGTTGGAAGGCAATCTACAAAAACAGGGTTTTTCCTGAACATACATGGATTGTTGAAGTCAGCAGGCTGTCAATAATAAATGCACCATTATTATGATTGGCAATGGACTGCAATAAAATATAGTACGTGGTTTATCTTGCGCATGATTCAAGTATAAAGTAGTACTGCTGGTAATCAAAATTTGCATTTTGCAGGCACACCCTGTCACATCTCTTCCTTCCCAACTACACTGTATTGTCTGGTTGCCACAATAACACCTAATTTTATGCTGAATATTTTTTTTATTACAAGGGAAGCTTCCTGTCCCTAGCCTGCAGAGATAGCAAAATACATTACTGAATGGGATCAGTCAAACCTTTTTTTTCACATGACTATGGAAAGAGCTACCTAGAATTGTTATCTCCCTTCTCATGTAATTGGTTCACTGTCTTTCCCAGAAGTATGCCTGTGACTTTAAAGACTTGCACATATAAAGAGAAGCTGTGGTTACAGCTTTTCTTATTACAACACTAAGCCACATTAGGTGGTTAAAGGGAAGGCAGCCAGCAGTCTTCCTATGTCATTTAGAATTGCAGCTTGGCTTTCTGAGTACATTACAATTATTTGACCTGTTAAGGGTGTTGACCTGTTACCGATGAAGGTCTATTGATGTTAGAGTCCATTGGAGACACTTTACATTAGTTTGACGAAACTTCAGCTACTTTGTAAGGAATAGGATTTTTTGAAGATTGTGTTGCAATTCATATTTAAATTGAATCTGTGGGAGTTCCTAATTCAATTACAAAAAAATGAAACACACAGATATTTAATGATCAAGCCTACCTCCAAAGGGATTTATATTTCGAAGTTTTCGTGCATGGATGGCTTCTCTTACTTCTCGTCTCCGAACACACTGAATGCCCAAATTCTGAAAGCTGATGAAGATAGAACAGAATGAAACACTTTTAGACTCTCTACATTTAAGATCAGGAGTCAAGTGGTAGAAACCATTACACCATTTAGTTTCTGCATAGTGGAAAGTCCACTGAAAATGTTTGTTTTCTGTATTCGATTGATACTTGTGGGTTGAATTGCTCACTTTTGTATCAGTACATCAATGCAGAGATTTCAGCCTTGAGTTTCCATCTTCTTCTACTTGCTGCACTCATCAAACATGAATGTTCCTAACCTTGTTATGGTGAACTCACAAGCAAGAGGACTGAGATTGCCCAGCAAGAGAGATCCTAGTGCAAGGGCCAAACCTGGCGTGGGCCCACCACTGCAATCCACAAGAGATATGAAAACCAGTGGGTGAACCAGTCCTTCCTACATCGCTCATGCTAAAATTCTGGTTTTTGGTGGACTTATTTTTCTGGTAATATATAAGGTGTCAGTTCAAATACAGCAAGCAGTCAGATTGCAAATGATACATTTTAGTGTGAGCCACGAAAAGAAAGAATAGAATGATTTCCCTTCACATCCTGAGAAGTCCTAAAAAAGTGAAGGGAAGTACCCTGTAATGGCTTGTTTACAATAGTGCATTCAGGTAATACAACGATTAGTGTTGGTGTGCTAGGTTGCCATTTATTGTCAATGGTATCCCAAATGCACCTAAGAACATATTTCTGTGTACCTCATGGCAGTGTATTGATGTGATTGATTGTGATGGGCTGCATTTGGTAGCCATTCAAATGAATGGGCTGCTGAATGCAAAGCGCTAAAATTAAATGATAATGCTTTTGCTAAAGTGCAAAGTCACGTGTAAAATCTGTTGCAGGTTTTGAATTTTAGCTGATTTTTCAATGAAACACACAGATTTTTCTCTGATTGATAAGAAGCATTTGTCAAAATTCTGCCACAGCCAATCGATTTAGAGCTTACAAAATCGATCAAATGAATGGTCTGTGGGTAATGATTCCTATTTACAGTTTATTCCAAAACACAAGATGATTTCATCACACTGTAACTGAAGTGGAAAGGATTGTGAAACGTTTTGCAAGACAAGCAGTATTACTGGCAGGAAATCACTGCAATAAATCAGACATACTCACCATAGCACCCTACGATCTGCCCCAAACTCTGTTTCATAATACCCATCTCTGCAGTCCTTGCCCACCAGATCATGTGGATGTGGTCTGTACGGCTCATTCTTTGTTACTAACGTGACTCTTACTTTGCCTTTAACAGTGTAATTTAAATTCTGCAACTGAAAAGATGACAGAAGAAAAAATGATCATCCTGTTTCAGCATTGAGACATTTAGTCCTGCTACATTCATACACAAACATTGTAATAACCATGGTAAAGCAAAACCCTAACCCATTACTCCAGGAAATTATCACATCATAGATGTTTACAACATATTCAGACATTTAAGTTAGTAACATACTTTATTAAAGAAATGGCAAAACTTTTCTTTTTATTTTAATACTCTTATAGATATTTATGTATTTACTCTGATCCTGTAAATTAATTAGGCACAGCTAAAAGCTGTTCAATAGGGCACCACCCCTATACTTCCCTTCTCTGGGTACTGCCAACTGCATTATGCATGACCTTCAAAAGGTCATCATTTTTGTAGGCAGGTAGGGCTGTCCATAATAACATTACATTTTCAAAACTGCTGTTTCAGACAAGAAGCAAGATAAAGAAACAGAAAAGGAAAAATAGGTAAATAAATAATAAAGTATAATATAAAATAATAAAGGTAAATAAAATAATAAAGACTTGTATACACAAGTGAGCAAAAGTGTCACCCAGTAATAGCCATATTGCTTAAAGTTTATTGCGTGAAATACTGGCCTTGTAAATTGTTGTATGAAATTGAACTTTATCATTAATGTTGGCTCTATATATTTTGCTGAACCATTCCATTTTCACCTATCTCTTTTATCTGTGTATACCCATAACTGCTGGGGCAGCATTACCAGGGGGTATTTATAAAGCAGCAAATATGACCTTCACCAACCACTGTCATTCAAAATGCATGCACCAGGAAAATTAATCGATTGGTTTAAAAAATTTACCCTCATAATTTCAGTTTGGCAAACCTTTGGGAGACATGAAAACAGCTTGTGGCATTGTATTATGAAAAGTGTGCTTGGGTTTCAGTGCTAAGTTTTAAAATTACATCTACAGTCTCTCCCCCATATCTTACTCCGACCAGGCTGTTAAGTCTATTCTTAGTTAATATTATTGTTATTTTGTGCAAGAGTAACGATGTGTGGTAGCCCATAGCATCTTGCAACAGTTCAGAAAAGTCAAATCAATAAAAAATGATTTCTTAGTTGGTATTGGTTGGAGTCTCTGCATTTTGCATAACGTTTTTTGGCCTTATTATATAGATCAAAAAGTATTGGTGATGTTTGGCTTACAGGCCACAGAATACGAAGACTCAAAAGTTAAAGCTGACATAAGGGGGAACCAGGCAGAACATCCCACCTCTACATGGTTGGCTTCCTACAGATGGCTTCCTGTGGGAAATCAAGTGGGGCGGAACATTTGAGCTATATGTCTTGACAATACGCTGTATCAGGCTGTATTTATTTCCAACCCACATTTTATACCATAAGTGTGTGCTGTGGTTGGAGTGCAATCATAACACCTCCTTCATTTGTGAAAATAGAAATAAAGTGGGGCTGGCCGTCCCACCTGGTAGTAGAACAGACGATGTTCAAATTTTTATATATGATAGAAAACTATCATATCTAGCATAGTTTAGACGTTGGGTGGATTTTTTTTAAACCCCTTCCCACCCAAAAAATTTTTAGGCACAATAAACAGGCAAAAGTCAGTCAATTTTTATAATCTGCAGGCAGCAAACAGGTAAATGTTGCAATTGATGAACATTTAGCTAATGAGAGCTAATAAATGAACAAACAGGACAATATGGGTGCAAATAACAGGCATTGTGACTATATGGTGGGCAACAAACAGACAGTTGTAACTATAAAGGGGCAACAAATGGACAACTGTGACTCTATATGTTCAAAATATTTTCTCCCCTTCCCCAGCTCACCAAAACCCCTTTCTCTCACAAAAAAAACCCTCCCACAGCGAATTCCTCTTTCTCTTTGCAACCCATATCCCAGCAATACCCATAACCAAAAAAAGGACCTTCCCAGCAACTTCCTTGTTTAATTGAAATAGTTACTTGCCCTCATGAAATAGGAAGTTCTCTTAGGTTTCTCTGTCACGTGACACAAAGGCCCTGATTTATTAAATTCCTCCAAGGCTGGAGAGAATATACTTTCATCAGTGAAGCTGGGTAATCCAGAAACCTGGAATGGATTTCCTAAAAGTCATTAGCTATTTGTTAGCAAATCTTTTCAATCCTGGACTAGATTCATGCCAGGTTTGCTGGATCACCCAGCTTCACTGATGAAAGTGTATTCTCTCCAGCCTTGGAGAACTTTAATAAATCAGGGCCAAAGGTAGAGGTTCTCTTGTAAGAATCTCTTTCCCCCACACAGACATGTAAGTCCTGAACCACACACAGAAGGGTTTGCGAAAAAAAAAGAATTTGATCAGAGTGAATGAAATAAAGAGGACCAGAGCAGACTACTCCATCATGTCACTATATTATTACCTGGATAGATGGATATGACCGGTTATTTTCTGTACTTCGTTCACCTAGAATGCTACCCGCTGATCGGCCTTCACATTTGTATCTAAATCTCATCCCTCTTTGCCGGGGCTGCTCAAAAATTTCTATATAGGCTTCACCTGAAAAGAAAAAAACATAAAAAATAAACTGATGAGAAAACTTGCTGGTGTTCCATAAATACAAGATTATAACAAGAATTAGCAGTTCACTGACTGCTTTCTTTAAAGGGTTGGTCGACCATTTGGCACAAAGACCTACATCTGTTCCTATAATAATGACGTAGTAGGGTGGGAGGGGCCCGAGGGCCATGAAATTGTTGCCTTACCCAAGAAAGAATGGGTTGAAATCCAGCACTGTAGGACAGTAACGTTATCTTTGTATAATTAATGAATGAAAGGATTTGCGGGAAAAAAAACTACTTACCTAGATGTGTGTTCTGCATCATCATATGATGACCTATTAGGAAAGAATAAACATTTGATTAATAAAGGAATTCGTACAAATATAATGTATTATATAACACTGTTGGTTAAAACAAATAGATTAAAACCACTACATAATATGAATCTCCTTTAGGGCCTTTCTGATTGGATACAGACTTATTGGATGGTCCTCATAATACATAGTGCTGGTAAATGTACTGTCATATTCAGAAGAGAATGTAGAAAGAATAAGCAAACTGGTTCGATCCAATGGGCTATTGACTATTAGGGATCTGAACATTTCTTATGATTTCATTCTAAATATTTTGAACATGGCGAGTGAGTGCAAAATTTGTTCCACATGTTTTGTGTTGAACAAAAGCAACAGCATTTGGTAATTTCATTGGAGTTCCCCATCCACTTTATTCCCTGGGTCTGACACTATGAAACTTCTGGCTCTTTCCGGGTGGAGGCCAAGCTTCTCAAAACTACTACTATAGAGACACATTTTGGGGTTACTACCCCTATCAAGCCTCTTTTGATTTGTTCATGGTTGTTTTTCCTTGGGTTTTAAAGAGACCATTTTAATTTTTTTACAGAACTCATTTCTCTTAATGATTAATATTTGTTTATAATTTTTAGCAATCACTGGAGAGCAAAGGCATAATACTATCCAAAGTTAACTATGCAACTACTATAGTGCATGGGGGCAGCACACCAGGTTTGGCCACACAGTAATTTTTGCAGGTAGAAATATAACTTTGCAAATAAAGATGGTATTATTTCTATGGTTTTGGGAGCAATTTATATTTATCATTGGGAAGTTTTTGAGAAGAAAAGATTCCATTATTGGTTTTGTTGTAGAGTTCCTAGATACAGTCCTACCAGCAAGTCACTGTCTTAGCACAGTCAAAAAAAACAATGGTTTTTTGGTGGATTCTAGTGGCTTTAAAAGGTGGATTCTAGTGGCTTTAATCAGCTTATTTCCTTTATCCAGGGTCAAAATGGCTCAAACAGAATTTACGAAAAACAATTAGGGGATTTTAGAAAAGAACAAGGATGTTTACTTCTGTCAGCATCTCAAGTAAGGAAACTGAAGGTGAAGGTGCAGCTCATTCATAAAAACTGCCCTGAGGAAGCTTTGACTTCATGACTAAGTTCTTCTGTAGGAAGATATGAGAAAGATGATATGAGATCAGGCAGAATGAGATACAGATGAAAGTGCAAGGAGGTTATTTTTAGTAGGACATAACATGCATGGATTGACTTAGTAGGTGGGGGCAAAAAAGTGTTAAAAAATGCAAAAACAAACTACCCCAACCATTGTGCCCAATTTTAAGAATACTTAAACTATTGATGAGTTTAATTTTAAGGCAAGGTAACAACTGTTCAACAATCTTTTCGGTTTCATTGTGTGTTAGTTCTGTAACAATTATGTACAGATTAAAGACACAAAAGAATGGCTTGTGGTTGACATAATCTCCTCACTGTGGGCCTGATTTATTAAAGCTCCAAGGCTGGAGAGAATACACATTTATCAGTGAAGCTGTGATCCAACAAACCTAGAATGGACCAGGTCCAGAATTGAAAACATTTGCTAACAAATAGCAAATGACTTTAAGGAAATCCATTCCAGGTTTGCTGGATCATCCAGCTTCACTGATAAAAGTGTATCCTCTCCAGCCTCAGAGAGCTTTAATAAATCAGGCCCTGTGTCAAAACTAAGAAGGTTTGAATCAGATAAAAAATGCAGCTCAGTTTTGAAATGTATTTTATTGTTTTTTAGTATGGATGATATAAAGGTTATTCCTAACAAAGTGCACATGCAGAACACAGGCACCATACTGGTGTTTGAGACAGTTTACTGCTCCTTAGGACCAAGATGTCTTCCATGTTTTTTTTATAATAAAATTATACCTGAAAAGATATTGTAGTCTTTTTTTGATTATTTTTTATCACTGCAATTTGAAATATGATGCTTTCCATGTAAATACACCCAACATGGTTACCAGTTTCAGGCCAACAATAACAAAACACTAACAGGAGCAATATTATTTTTATATTATTTAGTAATGTAGGTGGGTGATTGTTTGGCTGATGGGCCTGAAATATTATTACTTGACGCACAATCAAAATCAAAGGGTATGTTTGGATAGAAAAGTCTACTTACGTAAGTATAAAACTTTCTAGAAAAACATAGCATTAGCATTTGTCACTCAACAGTACCAGCAAAATGGAAATTGTGCACAAGGCCACTTTCAGTGCTAGGCTCCTTAATGCACAAAGTTGTTCTTGCACACATAGGACAAACATCAAATTGAACCTACTACACCAGTGGAAATGTCAACAACTTGTTCTAGCGATCCCTTTATTTGTGTCTAATAACAGGCTATGAGAAAGGGAAGCTAAGCACAAGACAAGGCATGTGTAGCAGCTCCGGGAAGCACACCAAATGGTGCCAGTAATTGAACAACGGACAGATGGTTTCACAGAGAACTATCAAATGGTAGAGTATATACAAAACAGTGGATTCTGGTGGGATTCCTTTTTGAACCCTCACAGAACTGTCTTACCTTCATAAATTAAAAACTATGAATTTTTTTAATGTACTAACAACACACAGCGCTCAAAAAGAACTTTGACTCTCCTGTTTGGCATGAAATGATTGATAGCCATTCAGTGTCATTCTTAACCCAAGACAAGAAAAGAATGCTGTATCATATTGAGTTGTCCAAGATAAGCATGAGATGAGACCATTGAAGAACCCTGGTATTTAGTTTTATCTATAGGGTGGCTGGGAAGCTATAATATTTAGCCTACCTGCAACAAAGCTGTTAGAAAATGCCCAAACAATTCTCATTGTTTCACTTCTCATATACGTGAATAGTTATGTATTAAAGTGTTAAAATATTTTGTTATTGAAGCAAACTTGGATCACTGCCAGTCTACTCTTTTGTATATTTACTGGAATTGAGGAACAAAGAATGCAGCCAAACTAGCACTGCCACATTTCACAATGTCAGAGAGCAGGTTCTGTATCTCCTGCACTGCATGAAAAGTATATTTTCAGTGCTCATGTACAATTCTGTAATGGTGAAGTTTTATTACGCCCATCACACAGTATCTATTTATCTAGTTCCCAACAATGTGAGATGATCATTGATGATCAATAATGGCCATTTTTGACGTGTGTCAAGGTGAGAAGTCCCATGTAGAGTTCTAAATGGACAAATGGAGATACAGATCATACCATCTCTCTTGGGAGCTTCAATTGCCATCTCCTGTTACTTTGTGATTGTAAAGATTATGGCCCATTTTTATAGTTGATTCAGTTTCCTTACTATTTTTATATAACTTATACAATATGGGTAATCCAAGCTCATTATTCTCTATGGGAATTTAATTTACCCTAACCTGTTGTTGGTTGTTAAGTAAAATGTATCTTTCAGCAGTCTCATAAATTCAGCAGTTTTAAAATAGTTTTAAACTGATACTATAGGGAAATAAAATGTACAAGTACACATGACACATGTGCAACCCCTGTATAAACTCTGAGTATATCTTATTCAGAGCTTACACAGGGGCTCTTCTTCCCATGTGGTCAATCACCAAGCACCAGCCTGAGAAATAAAGCATCGCATTATCCCCATATACCTGTAAGTACAGGTATTTCCCTATGCTCCACAAGACAACAAGCACATCAGGGGAACAATGGAAAGATGACTATGTGAAGTTGTGGGGTAAGGAAATAAAGACCTGATCTAACCAGAATGCTTTTTCTTTATTGTCTAGTCATTTTCTGAGAGCAGGGAGGCAACAAGGTTGAAATCATTAAGTGCAGTGAAAAAAGTCACAAACTTAGTTCTGCTGTACATCTGTGTAAATCCCAGGACTGTCTGGCTTGACAAAATTGTCAGATAGATAGATTAGATATTTCTCTATGGTACAGCTTTAAAACATCAATAACGTTGTCACACTATTAAAAATGACAATATACTATTGCCAGAAAGTGCAACTTCATTATTGTACACATATTCAGTCTTCTCATGCACATTTGTCTTTCTTCTTGTAGGTCAGGCATCAGGAAGTGTACACCCTACTGGTTTGTAGCAAAATTAAGAATCAGAAGCAAAAAAAAAGAGAAAATGTAAGTGTGGAGGTAAAGTGAAAGTCACAAAAGCCTGGTTAGTACAGACATCAAGTATTTCCTTCATCAGACATTAAATGTCAGTAGAATATGTGGTCACATATCGAAAAAAAAAAAGGCATTATAATGCACGAGTAGAGATCAGCTTTTCACCTTGTAGGAATGCTTCAAATATCTTGAACTGTTAGTGAACTCTTTCTAAAATATATTTTAGCTACATTTCATGGTATATTATAATCAGAAGACTGCCTAAAGTTTTAAATGGAAGAAAAAAGAATGTGGCATACCTAGAATATATGACACCCAGAACCAACACTGTGTCTGTTCCAGAATGGGTAAAGATGGTGTGGTGGGAGAGTGTTATGGTAATTCTGGCTTCAAGACATCCCCTTTACTTGCACCCTACCTATGTTGTCTCACGCTTCATACATTAGCAGTTTTATCCTTCCTTCAATCCCTATATTATAACATAAACCTAAAATCCAACAAGGAAAGCAACACTACTTTGCTATGATTGTGGCAGAAAGGAGGACAACAGTAAAAGCAACTTCACAGATCCACAAAGCCAGCTCACCAGAAACTACTAAAACTTGTGTTCACCAGCCAACTGCTTTAGATTGCCTTGGTTCAGAAAAGTATAAAAGTACATACAGGAATATATTGATTTAGCTGTCATGTCAATACAATAAATGGATATGTGTTTAGTTTTGCCATGTCCACATTTTTTTGTGATGACATGTTTTCTTGAAAGTGTATGGAAAAGAAGTGAAATACAGTATATAAGATATATGAAATAAGTACATGAGATATATGAAGATATATGATAAGATACATGAAGGTATAAGATATATAAACCCTGCATCAGAGAATCATTCTCAAGTGACAGTCAAGGCTTACGGTCTTTTCATATGAGGAAAGAACCAGGAATGCCAAAACATCTGTGTTGACTTGTATGGACAACTTGTATGGATTAATACTTGAACATTCAATTGAATAAACTTCAAAGAGGCAGGTTGGGGAATCCCATGAATAAAAGAGAGTTAACCGTTATTTCGGGTGAGACCTAAAGCTATACCCAACGTCTGTTCAAATATGTTGTTAAAATAAGGGAACTATACAGTAATATAAAATAACACAAAGGTTCTTTGTGTCAATGGTTTTGGTTATGAGCTCACTTGGAGCTAAGCAGTGGAATATTCACATTACCTAAATACAAGAGACGTGTTTTTTTTCTTCAGATCAGATACAATAATTCAAGGTGAAACTTTGTCTTTGTAAAGAAGACCAGTTACAGCCGTTCTTTCTCCTCGAGAAGGGTGACTGGTCTTGAATCTACCCCTCCTTTAGTTTTGTACAAGTAGCCTGTAGTGAGTGGGCCTGTTATGTCCCTCCAATAGTTCTGCTGCATGCATAGGCTAGGTTCAGGTGATGATGTTACTTCTCCACAACATGGAATTATATGGATTTTAAGGAATAATTTAAATTTCAATGCCAACGTTTGTGCCTGCCTTTCTTTTGATTTGTCCTGGTGAGAACTGAGATAAAACCCAAAACTTTGAATTGTCCCACCCGGGTCACTTTTTTGGTGTTGTCTAACCTGGTTGGATAGATTATTTCTCACTTGCTGCTGTGTCTACTG